>NC_092097.1:41099712-41197212 GCF_045679555.1 Salvelinus alpinus
AGTGGCATGAAAACAAAAGGATTGTTTCACCATAGCATTGAGGGATTTTTTAAAAAAAAGCCATGGATTCACTAAAAGACGCGCACATTAGTTCTACCGACTTCGGATTGAATATGAAAAAACTGGATAATGGGGGACGCCATTACCCGGTAACATTCTATCATCAGCAAATACATTACTATAAAAGACAAATGTGGTTCCACTCGTCCTCGCAGACGTGCGGGTGATTAGTGGAACTATTGCCAATATCTAAAAACGAATTAGAAAATAGCTCCCTGTTTTGAATATGGTTATAGCGAATATGGGGAAAATTAGTGTAAGGTGACACTAGAACTTAGTGCGGTAGCAGGAAATGCCGATATACGAGAGTTTATTTCCTTGTCAAAATAACAACCAACTAATCGGTTTGAGGTTAGTGAGAATGGAATTTTTACTTGGCGGTGTATTGTCTCTGAGCGAACAATGAGTGGTTCATAGAGATTACAGTTTATATGTGGTCAAGTAGAAGTATTAGATCACGTTTGACTCGACATATAGTAGAGTACAGATGGAATTTTAATTGTTAGACATTCTATACCGTCATTCTCTGAAAACTGTTAAGACGTTTATGGAATAAAAACTATTTGCTGATTCAAAGGTAACATTGTGAATATTAATGATATGTATACTTTCTTTTCCAGGAACAAAAAAGGGTTTAGTCTTCTCTGGTCAAAATATCATTGGAGTCTGCATTCCTGTGGAAAGCAGTTAATTAAAGTCAGACGCTTTAAAATTTAAAATATCTGGATAAGGCTACTAAATAGAGTTCTGGATAAGTGAGTCCAGTCCCTGTGTGCTATTGGCTATGGTTTACTAGTGAGTGCACCATGTACTGGGAATGAATATACATTAGTAGATTTATTGGAAGGGCTTTTTCCAATTCAGTTTCAAATTGGGTATGCAAAAGGTTGGTAATGTTTTTGAAAACTGTATTTAAGTTGTTCCTAAAGAAAGGGGGAGTGGAAACATATTAATGGTGTCAAAATGCCCTGAATCCTAAGAATTTCCTGTGAAAGACTGATCACCTTTTACTAGAAATTGTTGGAACAGGTGGGATTTACTTATAAAATGTATAAAAGACACCAGACTCTATTCAAACTGTATAATTACTTTGAAAATCTATTATGTCCCTGGGAAAATTATGAAGAGTTGTACCCTTAAATTGAATAAGTTATTCGAATAGGTTTATTTTAATTTTAATTTTGATATAACATGGGTTCATGGGTAAAACTATCAGTTCCTTGGGGTTATGGTCTTTGGATAAATACACAAATGTGTTTTGTTCATTCTGCATATAGAAAGTGATGAAAGTTACTCCAAAGGGTTTTGTTGATAAATACCTCATCTGTAATTCGTCTGAGAAATCACCGGTAGAATAAGGGAGTTATCATAGAAGGTGACGTCAGAATGCTTTAAGGCATGGGAGAGAATATCACTACAAGTGGGTGTGGAGCTCAAACCCACCCTAACCGGCTGAATAGTGAGGGACAACTGTGTCTGATGACCTGTGAACTGTATCTAAAAAAGACATGCTGAAATGACATTATATTTGTTGGGAGAATAATGACTTAAAGGAATTGGGGTACTGACCTTTTTATTATCAGGCCACTCATGAGAGAAACTGAGACAAAAGGGCTATTGGGAAAATAGATAGTACTGGTATTTAAAGTGTTTAGTATAAATGTTAATTATTAAAGGGATGTTGTGTATTGAATAGATAAGGTCAAATTTGAGTTAAAGTAAACACTAAGGATTGTTATCATGAATATTGGGTTGGAAAATGTATAAAATAAAAAATATAACTGTTTAGTTATTTGGATATAGAACTGTTTAATGTTAATAGGCTTAGGGAAGCTCTGGAAACTAATCCTGAGACAAGGAGGTTGACAGAACTTACAGAATTTTAGATTAAAGGTTTTTTGTTTCTTTCGTTTTATAATGTCATTGGAATTGGGATGATAAAATGTAATGTTCAATTGAATAAATAGGTAGTCTGTTGTGCGAAGATACCCATGAATGAAGAAGAAAGAGACCAACAATAACATTGGCATAGAATGACACGGATGGACGTTTTCCATTACATTACAAATAGTGGTAATATTGCAAATGTGCAAGTATTATTATTATTATTATTATTATTATTTTTTTATTATTATTATTTTTTCTCTTTTTCTCGTTTGGTCAATTTATTTTTGTTTTGAGGAACATAAGGTTGTGTATATGTTCCTGAGGAGGGACTGATATAAATGATATATAAATTGACTTAAGGATGTTTTAAGTATGTATCAAACAATGGCAGTTATGGGTTAGGGGACTCATAAAAGAAGGTAATGATAGTGAAGGGGTGTTATTTCTAGAAAATATGTATAAAAATAGAGATAATTCACAGAAAAGGAAAGACAGCTGGCTGTGTAAAATATAGGGACAATTCTAAAAGTAAATAGAACAATTCACATATCTAAAGATATGGTAAAAAGAATAAGTGGTGGCATTTTGAACATTAGAGCAAAAGTTTAAGAAACTTATGACATAGTTTTGTTAGGATTGGATATTAATCCAACTGGAAAACGCTTGAATGATTATATGTTATTTTACAGCAGTTGCTGTAGGGACAATCATTTGACTATCATTATGAATATTTCTGTGGCAGGAGGCCAGGTATTTGAGGCAGAATGGTTACATAGGGCTGTTATTAAAAATTAAGATTTAGTGATCTTGCTATAAGAAGGAAGTCTGTTGTCAGGGAATAACCCATGTGTTAGTGTGTATGTCCTCAGGAAAAAACAGCCAGAAATGGAAGGGCTTGGGCTGCATTCTGGAGATTGAGTGTACATCAAGATACACCAGGCTGGTGGTATACTTCTTACAACACTGCAGTGGTAAAATTCTTCATGTCTCTCTTTGGTGGGTGCATAAGTCTCACGAGAAGTAAGGTCCAGCTGAATAAAGGGTGAGCTTGAAAACACCATGACAGAGGACGTGGAATCAGAAAGAGAGAGAGAGAGAGACTAGATTCCACTATAGACATACTGGGTTGAGTTTGGGGGCTACTTGTTTCATTTTTTAATGCATCATGTGAAAAAGAATAGATGATAGGATATTATACTCTAAACAAACATGTTAAAGGAATTGATGTGAAAGCATATATAGTGTTGAATTACGTCAAGAAGAGATAATGTTGATTAAGGTTATGCACATGATTATCAGTTAAAATGGAGCAGATGGGAAACTAAGTAAAAAATGACATGATTTGGGAACACCTCTCAGAACCTGGGGCCGAAAGGGGAAGACTGGGTGGAAGCATGAGGAAGCTTTTTAGGGCTTTTATTTTTGTGGAGTCCAGCAGAAAAGTATCCTGGAGGCATAGAGTCAGGTGAAGAGAGAGTGGGAATTGTCATGGTCTCAGATTTCAGTTTGCATGAATATATTTATGCATAACACATAACATTGTCAATGCTGTTATGTTTTGTCTGTTGTTTTCCAAGTCTTATGTTTAGGAAAACAGAAGGAGAGGGGTTTGCCAGCTTCAGATGGAATGTCAGTTTGTTGTGTGATGAGTGATGGAAGTAAGAGGATGTATGGTGTAATCATAGAACAGAGGCCATAAGTCTCTAAGTATGAATGCCTCACAGAAAGAAGGCAGAAACCTGAACCAGGACGAGAGGTTCCGCGTCTGATGATCCAAGGGGACCAGAAGGACCTCTCCCAGTGATACCAGGAGATCTAGTCCACGTTCGAGTGTTCCGGAGGAAGTGGGATCAACCGAGGAGAGAAGGACCCTATGAGGTGGCCAAAGCAACAAGAACGGCCGTCCAAGTGAAAGGAAGCCAGACGTGGTACCATCTGAACCACTGCACCTGAGTCCCAACAGAAAGAAGGACACAACCACATAGAGATGAGGACACAGAGGATGCTGATTCACCAGGAGGGAGCCCGGAGGGAGCAGGAGAAGCGGAAACGATTGAGACGCCAGGGAGGAGCCAAGAAAACAGCAAATCAAGTGAAAGCCAAAATACGACAAGTGCACCGACTAATGCACCCAGAAGAGGAGGAGAGGCCTCACAAGGCACAGAATGAGAACATCTTTTCCCTAAAAATTGAAACCTTCCAGATGGAAGTTAAGTCCGGCCTGAGGAGGGAGCCTCAGGTGAAGAAAGAGGAGGAAAAGTCCTGCAAGCTGAAGAAAATGGGGATTTCCCCACAATTGACTTTTAAACTTTTGAATGGTCTCCTTTACAGACAATTGAAGTTAGAACAACAAAAGAATAATGACATTGACATAACAGAAGTAACAGTGAATGCTAGTATAGAAACAACAGACTAATGCACAATCAAGAGGTATGGTGGAAGCAGGAAGAGAAGAAAGGAATCAGCCGAACAATCCAAAAAGACTGACAAGGTTAGAATCTCTGTTCCACCTCAACTTATAACAGAAGCTGGAGAACTGAAGTCTATCTCAATCATAAGGATCAAACCCTTACTGGAGATGGCACTCTGTGGATGGACACATCACCAAACATAGGGACAAGCCGTTTGGGATCCGAAAGGATGTGACCTGACATTAATCAAAGAAAAAGACGAGAGGGTGCTCATCATGAATCAGATTGAACCAGTTGTAGGTGAAGAATTAATAGTTGAAATAACAAGAACAACAGTGACCGAAGGGAGTAGCACCATGGTCATTAAGATTGATCCTACCCCTGCACCTGAACAGGAAGAGCCTGTGACAACAACAAGGGTGGCGGCTGCTGTGACGACCACAGTAGCTACCACTAAGATGACATCAACCTCCCTTACCAAGCAGATCACTGTACCCACAAAGCAACCTGAGACATCAGAGTCAGGAGAGTTTTTTTACTGACATTTGGAACTTTCTGATAAACTCTAATGATCTACCTCAAGATAAGAACATTGAAAAAGCGACAGAATTAGATATATTAGAACCACTCAAGGACAGCACATGAGAAGAAGTAGTGAAGAACGAGTGGTACAAATGGGCTAAGTATATGGCAAACAAACACAGAATGGACAATTGTATTTTGTGTAGAAAATCACATTTGTCTGATCTTGTAATAGTCTCTGAACCAGCATCATTTAAAAACTGTGTAAGTTGGAAAAATGACCATTGTACCAATAGAAAGTATTCTATTTTCTTGTGTGACATAAAATGTAGGATTGTTCTGGGTAAGCATTAGGGGTAAAACTATGTTGAATGAGATTATGCTGGGAGACAATGATTGTGCTGCCTATAACATTAGAACTGAATCAAATGGACCTCAATTAGACAGAAGTACTGTGGTTAAAGGAAAATATGAATGTTTTTACAGCCATGACACCGAAGGAATTGATGTAGGAAACACCACTGTAGAATGTGATACTATTTGGGTGCTGGAGACTACGGGAGTACGTAGAAATAATGATAAAGGGTTGATAATGAATAGATAAGGATTGTGTGGTAAAATAACTCAGGTTGCACCATCTCTTACTATGTTGAAAAATCAAGACAGAGGTATTGCTGATTGTTCTTTCCACACATCCAGAAACTAACTGTTGAATTTATTGCATAATGAATGGATTGGTCTTTGTGCCTTAGTTAGAACAATTCAACAGGTTACCATTATTAAATCACCCCATGATGACTATGTTAATCCTAGGGTTAAAAGGGCGTATGAGAAAGACCCTGAGGTATACCTTGATACAATTGGACAGCCTAGAGGTGTACCTCGAGAGATCAAGGCAAGAGATGAAGTTAAATCAGGATTTGAATCTATATTTTTGTGGTTAACACCAAATAAAAACTTAGAGTGGATTAATTATATATATTATAACCAACAGAGATTCATTAACTATACTGACTCGGCTCTAACAGCGTTGGGGAAACAGGTACAGGCTACCAGTAAAATGACTTGGCAAAATAGACAGGCTACGAGCAGAGGTTAAGGCAAATGCTGGGTTTGACCCTCATGTTTGGGATTGGTTGGATCTAGCATTAGGAAAGTGGGGAGCTATGTTTGCTAGGATGGCTATTATGCTGGGAGGAGGGTTATTGGCTCTGGGTATTGTATTTTGTTGTGTTTTACCCTTGGTAAAATCACTTGTGGTCCAGACAACAGTTAAACAGATGTCTGTAAGGAGAGTTGACCCTCCTGTGATAATTAGTCCTGTACCTGGGAGACCAGGTCAGTATACTGACAAAAATGGATAGCCCTGCAATGTGGTGGGTGGACTCTAGACTGCCCGTTTGGTAATCCGAATTGTCTACATGGAGTGGTGCAGGGAGGTGGTTATGCTTGCCATGATTTTCGTAAGGATGGTCTACCTGTATATGTCAATTTTCTTTTGTCACTGCATGTAGGTCTTTGTTTTCTCATATTCAATTTATTATTATATTCATTGTATTATCTTTTATTTTTTATACCTAATTTGATCTTTTACTCTTATGACAATTGGAGATGTTTGGTCTAGTTAGGTTTTCTTTACTGTTTCTGATTGGATCTTTTACTCCTATTTCACATTGGAGATGTTTGGTCTAGTTGGTTTATCTGCTTCACTTTGTTTTTATTTTTTGTATTTTCTTGTTTATCATAGGTATTCTCATTTACTATCCCAAAGTCTTGTTTGTATAATTTATGTGGCTAATTAGCCCCAGAGGAGGGATTTGTAGGAGTAAATGAGATGTATAGGACAGCACATAGATGTATAAAATGGCTGAACATTAAAAATAGATCACAGTAATGAAAGGGAGACACATGGTCTGCTGACCTGACACTAATGAAAGGGAGAGAACACATGGTCTGCTGACCTGACACTAATGATAAAGAGATTCATAGTCAGCTGCTTCTACACAGAGGTTTATAGGACAGAATCTGCTGATTCCAATAAAGGCAAACAAAACAAAGAGTACATTGACACATTATGCTGACACACTAAAGATAGAGGGATCCATAGTCAGCTGCTTCTAAAAAGAAGGCCTATAGGGCTGAATCTGCTGATTCCAATGGGGGCAAAGTACATTGACACATTGATGAAAGGAAGAGACACAGAATCTGCTGACACACTAGGATGGAGGGTCCGGCCACCATTGTAGTCTAGCTGAGAGCAGATGTGGGCGTTATTGGGCGTGAACAAGCGGGAAGCTTGAACTAGAGGATAGTGGTGGCGAATGACTTGAGAAGGGAGACTTCATTTGCATAAGGGATGGACATAGTGCTATGTGTGTATAAATATAGGAGCTAAGGCTCTGGGAAATGGAGGGGTGTTCCGCGGTGTGTGTTCCGCGGGGTGTGTTCCGCGGGGACATGCCAGTGGGCTGTACAGTTGTAATAAAGAGCATGATTGAATTTACAAGTTCTGATAAGCGTTGTATTTGAAATGTTTTCCACGACAGCTCCTACCTATTTCATCTGATTTGGTTCTGCCATACATAAACCTACGCTTCGATCACAAGACGCAGACCTCCTTATTGTCCCTAGAACTTCTAAGAAAACAGCTGGATGTAGGGCTTTCTCCTATAGAGCTCACTGGCTTACTAGTGCTCTTCCATGCCGTCGCTAAGAGGGGTGCTTCACGTTGTGCCAGGCTTTTTTGCGCTATACTCTTATCCGGTGTCCTGTGTGAACTTAAGTCCCCCCCCGGAGGACCTGACCCTGGCACCATGCCTCAGCACTACCTGGCCTGATGTCTCCTGGCTGTTCCCAGTCCACTTGGTCCAGGCTATGGAATCCTGACCTGTTCATCGGATGTGCTAACTGGTCCTGGACCTGCTGTTTTCGACTCCTGAATGCTTGGCTATGAAAAGCCAACTGACATTTACTCCTGAGGTGCTGACCTGTTGCACCCTCTAAAATCACTGTGATTATTAATGTTCATTGGATCAGTCTAAAACTTTGCACATACACTGCTGCCATCTAGTGGCCGAAATCTAAATTGCGCCGTGGCTGGAATAATACATTATGGATTTTCTCTTGCATTTCAAAGATGGTACAAAAAAATACCAAAAAACGCATGTTTTTTCTTTGTATTATCTTTTACCAGATCTAATCTGTTATTCTCCTACATACATTTCACATTTCCACAAACTTCAAAGTGTTTAATTTCAAATGGTATCAAGAATATGCATATCCTTGCTTCAGGTCCTGAGCTACAGGCAGTTCGATTTGGGTATGTCATTTTAGGTGAAAATTGGGGGAAAAGCTTCCAATCCTTAAGAGGTTTTAACCACTTCTGGTCTTCAATGCAGGGCCGACAGATAAGTTCCCTACTTTTTCCCTCTCTTCCATTTTTTTGCGGTAATGCTGCAATTAGTTGGTTGTAATTTTGGGTAGAGCAGACATTTCCATATAGCTTTTTTTTTTTTAAGTATTTTTATTTTAATATATTAGTATAACCACAATATTTGTTGTATTAATATGTTCCGTTTTTTTCTGGTGGATCAAATTTAAATTGCAACCAACTTTCTATGGCTTGTTTTAAAAATAGTGATATTTGGGAGATAATTTCAGTTTCAAATAACTGAGTGCGAGGTTGTAATCTGAATAAAGGTTAAAAGGCCATTCTTAAACATGGGGTGAGAAATTCTTACTAATTTGCTAGAGAACCAGTTTGGATTTAAGTAGAACTTTTGTATGACTGATGCATTTAGTGAGAGGTCTAATGCTTTAATATTTAATAATTTCTGCCGTCAATTCATATTCATTATATAAATAGGCCCGTTGAATTTTGTCTGGCTTGCCGTTCCAAATAAAATATGTTTTTTTCCCCTCATATAATTTAAATAACTGTTCACTAGGTGTAGGCAAGACCATAAGAAAATAGGTAAACTGGGATATGACTAAGTTAATCAGGATGATTCTTCCACAAATAGACAGGTATTTTCCTTTCCATGGTAGCAAGATCTTATCTATTTTTGATAACTTTCTACTAAAATGTATTGGAGTGAGATCATTTATTTATTTCAGGATATGTATACCAAGTATGTCCACATCACCATCAGACCCTTTTATTGGTATACTACACAGTAATGTAAAGGGTGTATTTTTTTGTGATCCAATACGTTATATAGTACACTTATCATCATTTGGTTGTAATCCAGAGAGGATAGAAAAAGTATCTAGATCCTCTGAGGCTGTGGAGGGATCCAAATTGTGGATTTAAAGGAAAACATGAATCATCAGCATACAATGACATCTTTGTTTTTAAGCCCTGGATTTCTAACCCCTTGATATTATTGTTGGATCTGATTTTAATTGCTTACATTTCAAATGGCCATAATAAATAGATATGCCGATAGTGGACAACCTTGTTTTACTCCTCTTGACAGTTTAAAACTTTGAGAAGTAGCCATTATTTACTATTTTACACCTAGGTTTACTATACATGACTTCAACCCATTTTATAAGAGATTCTACAAAATTGTTCCAGGCATTTATATATAAACTCCAATCATACTTAATCAAAAGCCTTTTCAAAATCAGCTATGAATCGCAAGCCTGGTTTACCAGATTTTTCATAGTGTTCTATTGTTTCCAGTACTTGTCTTATATTATCTCCAATGTATTGTCCATGTAAAAAAACCTGTCTGATTAGAATTAATAATATCCGACAATACCTTTTTAATTCTATACGCTATACATTTTGCATCACACCACTGAAGTGTAAGGCCTTGTTGAGTGTAAGGCCTTGTCTACCATTTACATAGGAGTGGATAAAGCTGTCCTCTGAGTATGTGTTAAAAAAATATATATACAGTATATATATATATTGTCTACCTCAACTGGTATGCCATCCAGCCCTGGAATTTTCCCGGACTTAATGGCTTTAATTGCATCAATTTTATTTTTTATTTAACTAGGCAAGTCAGTTAAGAACAAATTCTTATTTACAAAGACGGCCTGCACTGGCCAAACCCGGACAATGCTGGGCCAATTGTGCACCGCCCTATGGGACTCCAAATCACGGCTGGATGTGATGCAGCCTGGATTTGAACCAGGTACTGCAGTGACGCCTTTTGCACTGTGATGCAGTATCTTAGACCGATGTGCCACTCCTAATTTGGCCTTCTAGGGGCGTCAGGTAGCCTAGTGGTTAGAGCGTTGGACTAGTAACCGAAAGGTTGCAAGATCGAATCCTCAAGCTGACAAGATAAAAATCTGGCGTTCTGCCCCTGAACAAGGCAGTTAACCCGCTGTTCCTAGGGCGTCATTGAAAATAAGAATTTGTTCTTAATTGACTTGCCTAGTACAAAAAAAAAGAGTCTTTCTGTATAGCTGTTAAATTTGACATTATTAATAGAAAAAAATCCATACAATTAGCTTTGATTAAATTAACAAAACCCTCGCCCACATGGAAATTCAGTAAGTGTAAGGCCTTGTATATGCCAATTATCTCATGGTCCGACCGCATTCTGTCCCCTATCAACACTTTTTTTTAGCTTTTGGTGCCACAGAGAATGACATAAGAAAGTAGTCAAGACGACTAGCTTGATTGAGCCTTGCCATGTATATCTCACTTGGTCAGGATATTTAAGCCTCCATATATCCACTAGTTCCAATATATATATCCACTAGTTCCAATATATATAATAAATTAATAACTTTCTTCAGAAACTCGTCAGTCTATTCTTGTTCTGAGAAATGAAGGCTATTCCATGCGAGAAATTGCCATCTGGTACAACGCCGTGTACTACTCCCTTCACATTACAGCGCAAACTGTCTCTAACCAGAAAAGAAAGAGTGGGAGGCCCCGGTGCACAACTGAGCAAGAGAACAAGTACATTAGAGTGTGTCTGTTTCTCAAACTAGACCTCACAAGTCCTCAACTGGCAGCTTCATTAAATAGTATCCGCAAAACACCAGTCTCAACGTCAACAGTGAAGAGGCAACTCTGGGATGCTGGCCTAGAATAGTTCCCTCTATTATAATAATAAGTCATTTATAGGCTTATTTCTTGGGACTGATGAAATGGGTGGAGCAGAAAGTGCTGCTGGGTATTTAGACCACAGTCCCCCGAGAAGATAGGCACCTGAATTTGACTGAGACATTGCAGGCTCTTCATCCTCGCTCATTTGTTCCACTTGTTTGCATTTATCCGGTAGTGATTACATTGTCCACATACCTTGTCCTCTTTAGGTTCATTTCTCTGACACCATGTAATTATGTATATGTGAATAACTCACGTCGGAGAGTTTGGTAAAAATGCAAGCATAATAATTTACTCAGGTGTTACAGGTCACGACATCCTAATTAGACACTTATAATGCACCTGTTTATATATCCTACTGTAGATAAGTGCCCCACTATCGCCATCTCTGGGTTGGCATTATGACCATTATTTTAACTGGAGAAAAGTAGTGTTCAGTGCTGACAATGTCCCTTTTTACCTTGTGGGAGTACGGTTTGTTAATGAGAAGCAGTTGATTGCATTACCAATTTTGAAGAATCCATTTGAAATATCCAAACTAATGGAGAGAGTGCTGTGTCAAGTGAAGGCTGTGAAGATCACGAGAGACAGACTTGTTGTCAGGCTCTCGAGTGGCGCAGCGGTCTAACATTGCATCTCAGTGCTCGAGGCGTCAGTACAGACACCCTGGTTCGATTCCAGGCTGTATCACGACCGGCCGTGATTGGTAGTACCATAGGGCGGCGCACAATTGGCCCAGCACCGGTCGAGTTTGGCCGTCATTGTAAATAATAATTTGTTCTTAATGGATTTGCCTAAAAAATTTTTTTTAAATTGTTTAGATGTTTGTACTTCTTGGCGGAGGAGTTGCATGGAGTAGTGTCACAAGCCAAACCATTTTAAGGAAGAAGTGGGATTTTAGTTTTTGTCAAGGTACAATTTTTGGGGGGTGGATTAAATTAGTTAGGATTTTATATTTACCTTGATTTTTCAACCCCATCCGGTTTGTGGCGGCAATCCACTTTTTGGGGGTGTAGTCCGAAGAAGATTTCTGCCCCCCCACCCCGGTTGAACACGCTCTTTGACGTCATCGTGGGAATGCTGTTCCACCCGGAGAAATGAACTGGCATCATCAGCACAATCCTCTCAGCGCCTATGTAAGTTGTAGCCTGTAAATGCACAATATATCATATAGTTTGATTGACGAACTATAGTGTCATTGTGGTGTGAAATACGTCTATTTTTGTAGTATATTTCCCAAAGAGGTGTATTGTTTATGAACTTGTGTTCAACCTGATGCTAGCTCGATGTGGTAGCTAGCTAATGTTAGCTGGCTAACGTTACTCCCAACCAACCTGTTCTATCTCGCTAGCATTAGCTAAGCCAGATAGCCTGTAGCTTGTTAGTGTTACTGTCTGGGTGCAAGCAATTTACGATTACTTTACTGTCTGGGCATGGGATAGCTAGCTAACTACGGCTTGCTTGGGTGTGTCATACAGCATTCAAATATGATCAACCCCTCCATTATCACATTTCCAGTGAGCAGGTGTTAGCTATATTGTCATTAAACTAACGAGTTATCTATTAATCTTGGCTAAGTAATTAGCTAGTTAACTAATGTAGATGTTATTCAGTGTGGTGTGAGGGTCTGCCAGGTAGGGAGTAACACGAAAGCCACTCAGCCGGTGGCGCATCATCGGGATGTGCTGCGGTGTAAATCCACTGTCAAAAACTACAGCCTACACACACCAGGTGGGTCAATGTTTTCAGCATGTCTGTGAGATCATTAGCCATACACAACGTGCAACAGACAAAAAGGAGTTGTGCATTTTTTTCATGGTATTTGTCTGTTGCCGGGTTTAGATTTTAATTTGGCCTGTATGCAGTAGTGCTAGTGGATGTAACATTAGTGATTCAAATCCACACATATGCTAACTAACCAGCCAGCTAGCGGGCTCATTCTGATATTGATGGTGGTTCTGTTTGGCCACTGACTACTGATAACTGCACAATTTATTTTCAATGCTTGCCAGAAGATACCGAGCCTACCTTTACGCTGAGTTACACTGGGTTCAGAACGCAATCGTGGTTACTCTAAGACACCATGGAGCCGGCGCGAGATATGGGTCTGAAAATATACCTCAATGCATGGATGGGATATGCCACTACTCCAAATATTACCTTTAGCCACCCTGCTCCATCAAAATGATTGAAGTACTGGTTGTTTTCCCAGAAAACTGGTTTTTTTGTCATCATGCTATCTATCAGTAGCCACAGCAGCCATTATGGAATGGCATATCTGCATTGAACAATAAAGGAGATCAAATGAAAGATGTATTGGTCACATACACAGATTTGTTGATGTTTTTGCAGGTGCAGCAAAATACTTGTTTCTAGTTCCAACAGTGCAGTAATACCTAGCAATAATAAAATAAACTATACACATATAATCCAGAAATATCAGAAGGAGCAATGTCAGATCCCGGAAAATATACTGAACAAAAATATAATTGCAACACGTGAAGTGTTGGTTACATGTTTCATGATATGCACAAAAAGCTTATTTCTCTAAAATGTTGTGCACAAATTTGTTTTTATCCCTGTTTGTGAGCATTTCTACTTTGCCAAGATAATCCATCCACCTGACAGGTGTGGTCATTTCACAGGTGCACCTTGTGCTGGGGACAATATATGGCCACTCTAAAATGTGCAGTTTTGTCACACAGCACAACGCCACAGATGTCTCACGTTTTGAGGGAGAGTGCAATTGGCATACAGACTGAAGGAATGTCCACCAGAGCTGTTGCCAGAGAATGTAATGTTAATTTCTCTACCATAAGCCGCCTCCAACATTTTTTGAAAATTTGGCCGTATATCCAAGCGGCCTCACAACCGCAGACCACATGTAACCACGCCAGCCCAGGACCTCCACATCTGGCTTATTCACCTGCGGAATTGTCTCAGACCAGCCACCAGGACAGCTGATGAAACTGAGGAGTATCGTTAATAAAGCCCTTTTGTGGGTAAAAAACTCATTCTGATTGGCTGGGCCTGGCTCCCCAGGTGCAACCAAGGCAGCGCCCCTCCCCAGTCATGTGAAATCCATAGATTAGGGTCTTATGATTTTTTTTCAATTTCTGGTTTCCTTATGAACTGTAACTCAGTAAAACTGTTAATTGTTGCATGTTGCGGTTATATTTTATAATACAGTGCATTCGGAAAGTATTCAGACCGCTTGACTTTTTCCACATTTTGTTACGTTACAGCCTTATTCTAAAATGCCTTAGTTTTCCCCCCTCATCAATCTTCACACAATAGCCCATAATGACTAAGCAAAAAACAGTTCAGACATTTTTGCAAATGTATTCCTTTTTTTTATTTTTTATTACATAAGTATTCAGACGCTTTACTACTTTGTTGAAGCACCTTTGGCAGTGATTACAGCCTCGAGTCTTATTGGGTATGACGCTACAAGTGTAGCACACCTGTATTTGGGGGAGTTGCTCCCATTCTTCTCTGCAGATCCTATCAAGCTCTGTCAGTTCTCTACAGAGATGTTTGATCGGGATCAAGTCTGGGCTCTGGCTGGGCCACCCAAGGACAATCAAAGACTTATCCAGAAGCCAGTCCTGCGTTGTCTTGGCCGTGTACTTAGGGTTGTTGTCCTGTTGGAAGGTGAACCTTTGCCCCAGTCTGAGGTCCTGAGCGCTCTGGAGCAGGTTTTAATCAAGGATCTCTTTGTACTTTGCTCTATTCATCTTTCCCTCCATCTTGACTAGTCTTCCAGTCCCTGCTGCTGAAAAACATCCCCACAGCATGATGCTGACACCACCATGCTTCACCGTAGGGATGGTGCCAGGTTTTCTCCAGACGGGACGCTTGGCATTCAGGCCAAAGAGTTCAGTCTTGGTTTCATCAGATCAGAGAATCTTGTTTCTCATGGTCTGTGAGTCTTTTAGGGGCCTTTTGGCAAACTCCAAGCGGGCTTGCGTGTCTTTTACTCAAGCGTGGCTTCCGTCTGGCCACTCTAAATGCGTGATTGGTGGAGTGCTGCAGAGATGGTTGTCCTTTGTGGAGATGGGAGAACCTTCCAAGAGGAATTCTGGAGCTCTGTCAGAGTGACCATCGGGTTTTTGGTCACCTCCCTGACCAAGGCCCTTCTCCAACCGATTGCTCAGTTTGTCCAGGCGGCCAGCTCTAGGTAGAGTCTTGGTGGTTCAAAACTTCTTCCATTTAAGAATGATGGAGGCCACTGTGTTCTTGGATCTTCAGTGCTGCAGAAATGTTTTGTTACCCTTCCCCAGATCTGTGCCCAACACAATCCTGTCTCGGAGCTCTACGGACAATTCCTTCGACCTCATGGCTTGGTTTTTGCTCTGATATGCACTGTCAACTATGGGGCCTTATATAGATAGGTGTGTGCCTTTCCAAATCATGTCCAATGAATTTAATTTACCACAGGTGGACTCCAATCAAGTTGTAGAAACATCAAGAATGATCAATGGAAACAGGATGCACCTGAGCTGAATTTCGGGTCTCATAACAAAGGGTCTGAATGTAAATAAGGTATTTCTGTTTTATATTTTGTATAAATTTGCAAAAATGTCTTCTGTTTTCGCTTTGCCATTATGGGGTATTGTGTGTAGATTGAGAATATTTTATTTATTTAATCCATTCTAGAATAAAACAGTATCCTAACAAAATGTGGGAAAAGTCAAGGGGCTTGATACTTTCCGAAGGTACTGTACATTTAAAGTGGGTAAAACAGTATCTAAACATTTATTGTCCGGTGTTCAATGACTATGTATATAGAGCAGCAGTCTCTAAGGTACTGGGCGGAGGCCGGCTAGTGGTGACTGTTTAACAGTCTGATGGCCTGGAGATGAAAGCTGTTTCTCAGTCTCTCGGTCCCAGCTTGGATGCACCTGTACTGTCTCCGTTTTCTAGTCTCATCTTTGTTGGTAATCAGGCCTACCACTGTTGTCGTCAGCAAACTTGATAATTTGAGTTGGAGATGTGCATGGCCATGCAGTCATGGGTGAACAGGGAGTACAGGAGGGGGCTGAGCACACCCCTGTGGGGCCCCCGTGTTGAGGGTCAGCGTGGGGGAGGTCTTGTTGCCTACCTTCACCATTTGGGGTTGGCCTATCAGGAAGTTCAGGATCCAGTTGCACGGGTAGGGGTTCATATCCAAGGCCCTGAGCTTAGTGATGAGCTTGGAGGACACTAGGGTGATGAAGGCTGAGCTGTAGTTGATGAACAACATTCTTACTAGAGGTCGACCGATTAATCGGAATGGCCGATTTAATTAGGGCCGACTTCAAGTTTTCATAACAATCGGTAATCGGCATTTTTGGACACCGATCATGGCTGATTACATTGTACTCCACGAGGAGACTGCCTGACAGGCTGACTACCTGTTATGCGAGTGCAGCAAGGAGCCAAGGTAAGGTGCTAGCTACCATTAAACGTATCTTATAAAAAACAATCAATCTTAACATAATCAATAGTTAAAACCTCTTAGGGATCCCTTCACCCCCATTCCCGCTCGGATCCCGTTAACGGGAATGATTTGACAACATCAAGTGAAATTGCAGCGCTCCAAATTCAAAAACAGAAATACTCATAATAAGAATTCATTAAACATACAAGTGTTATACATCAAAATACAGCTTAACTTCTTGTTAATCCAGCCACAGTGTCAGATTTCAAAAAGGCTTTACGGCGAAAGCAGACCATGCGATTATCTGAGGACAGCACCCCGCATACAAACACAATACAATCCTATTTCAACCAGCCAGGTGCGACACAAAAATCAGAAATAACGATATAATTCATGCCTTACCTTTGAAGATCTTCTTATATATGCACGCCAAAATGTCCCAGAAACATCACAAATGGTCCTTTTGTTCGATAAATTTCTTCTTTATATCCCCAAAATGTCCATTTATTTGGCACGTTTGATTCATAAATACACCGGTTTCAACTCGCCCAACATGCCTACAAAGTATCTAATAAGTTACCTGTAAACTTGGTCCAAACATTTCAAACAACTTTCCTAATCCAACCATAGGTATCCTAAAATGTAAATAATCGATAAAATTTAAGACGGGATAAACTGTGTTCAATACCGGACGAAAACAAAGTGAAGCACGTTCCAGGTCGTGCGCACCAAAAGACTTGAGTCCCTCTGAGTGACACATGGAAATAACAGGGCTACTTCTTAATTTCTCAAAAGAAAAACATCAACCAATTTCTAAAGACTGTTGACATCTAGTGGAAGCCTTAGGAACTGCAAGCAAATTCCTATTAAAAAGAGCTTCCCAGAGAAAACTAATAGAAAACACATTGACCTAAACAAAACAAAAAACTCCCTGGATGGATTGTGCTCGGGGTTTCGCCTGCCAAATCAGTTCTGTTATACTCAGACATTATTCAAACAGTTTTAGAAACTTGAGTGTTTTCTTTTTAAATCTACTAATAATATGCAAATCCTAGCTTCTGGGCCTGAGTAGCAGGCAGTTTACTTTGGGCACGCTTTTCATCCGGACGTCAAAATACTGACCCCTAGCCTTAAGAAGTTTTTTTTAACTACACATGGTTGATGATATTACTAGTTTATCTAGCTTGTCCTGCGTTGCATACAATCGATGTGGTGCCTGTTAATTTATCATTGAATCATAGCCTACTTCGCCAAATGGGTGATTTAACAAGCGCAATCGCGAAAAAAGCACTGTCTTTGCACCAATGTGTACCTAACCATATACACAAGTATATATTTTTAAACCTGAATATTTAGTTAATATTGCCTGCTAACATGAATTTCTTTTAACTAGGGAAATTGTTTAAATTCTCTTGCGTGCTGTGCAACAGAGTCAGGGTATATGCAGCAGTTTGGGCCGCCTGGCTCGTTGCGAATTGTGTGAAGACCATTTCTTCCTAACAAAGACAGCCAACTTCGCCAAACTGGGGATGATTTAACAAAAGCGCATTTGTGAAAAAAGCACAATAGTTGCACGAATATGCATAACCACAAACATCAATGCCTTTATTAAAATCAATACACAGAAGTATATTTTATTAAGCCTGCATATTTAGTTAAAAGAAATCCAGGTTAGCAGGCAATATAAAACTAGGGAAATTGTGTCACTTCTCTTGCGTTCATTGCACGCAGAGTCAGGGTATATGCAACAGTTTAGGCCGCCTGGATCGTTGCAAACTAATTTGCCAGAATTTTATATAATTATAACATAACATTGAAGGTTGTGCAATGTAACAGGAATATTTAGACTTATGGATACCACCTGTTAGATAAAATACGGAACGGTTCCGTATTTCACTGAAAGAATAAACGTTTTGTTTTCGAAATGATCGTTTCCGGATTTGACCATATTAATGACCTAAGGCTCGTATTTCTGTGTGTTATTATGTTATAATTAAGTATATTATTTGGTATTTGATAGAGCAGTCTGACTGAGCGATGGTAGGCAGCAGCAGGCTCATAAGCATTCATTCAAACAGCACTTTTGTGCGTTTGCCAGCAGCTCTTCGCTGTGCTTCAAGCATTGAGCTGTTTATGACTTCAAGCCTATCAACTCTCGAGCTAGTTAGCGGGGTGCGCGCTAATAGCATTTCAATCGGTGACGTCACTCGCTCTGAGACCTTTGAAGTAGTTGTTCCACTTGCTCTGCAAGGGCCGCGGCTTTTGTGGAACGATGGGTAACGATGCTTCGAGGGTAGCTGTTGTCGATGTGTTTCTGGTTCGAGCCCAGGTAGGGGCAAGGATAGGGACGGAAGCTATACTGTTACACTGGCAATACTAAAGTGCCTATAAGAACATCCAATAGTCAAAGGTTAATGAAATACAAATGGTATAGAGAGAGAGAGTCCTATAATTCCTATAACTACAACCTAAAACTTCTTACCTGGGAATATTGAAGACTCATTTTAAAAGGAACCACCAGCTTTCATATGTTCTCATGTTCTGAGCAAGGAACTTAAACGTTAGCTTTTTTACATGGCACATATTGCACTTTTACTTTCTTCTCCAACACTTTGTTTTTGCATTAAATAAACCAAATTGAACATGTTTCATCATTTATTTGAGACTAAATAGATTTTATTGATGTATTAAGTTAAAATAAGTGTCTATTCAGTATTGTTGTAATTGTCATTATTTTATATATATATAAATAAAAATCGGCCGATTTTAATCGGTATCGGCTTTTTTTGGTCCGCCAATAATCTGTATCGGCGTTGAAAAATCATAATCGGTCGACCTCTAATGTTGTCCAAGGGACAGCATAAGAACGTAGGGGCTAGGTGTTGTATAGCTAGCTAATTACTCACTGGCTGGCTTTGGGCTTAAACAACTTCACATTTCTTGCAGCAAGCAAATTTGATCAATGTCTGATTGATTAACGTTTATCAGATTAATTGAGCTAACAGCTCTGTTTAGCTCGGAAGTCAACTGTCTCCTATTGTAAAAACAAACACACCCTACACATTCCATTTTGGAAAATCTATCAGTCACATCACTCTAACTAACGTTAGCTAGTTACAAAACAACTCCTTCCCGGGCGCCCGGTGTGGCAGCTCCCTGCACCTCTCCGAAACCAGTGTATGTGTGTCTTTCACAGGGGTTGGGTTAAAAGCGGAAGTCACATTTCGTTTGTACCTTATGTGCAATTGACCAATAAAATGATCTTGATCTTAATTAGCTAAGAAATATCAAGCTCCCAGACATACAGTGCCTTTAGAAAGTATTCACACGCCTTGACTTTTTCCACATTTTTGTTGTTACTGCCTGATTTTTTAAAAATTGATACAATTTTGATTTTGTGTCACTGGCCTACACACAATACCCCATAATGTCAAAGTGGAATTGTTTTTCAAAATGTTTACACTTTAATTACAAATCAAAAGCTGAAATGTCTTGAATCAATATGTATTGAGTATGAATACTTTCTGAAGGATCTGTAAGCTACTCAGAGGAGACAGTTGCAGTGGTTTGCCTATCCCATGGCAAGTCTGTGCACCTGTTTGGTCCTAGTTTTCATGACAGCTTACTGGATTAGCCAGAATGATATGCAGTGCAATAGCTTATTGAATCTGGAGCGCATACTGTATTGAGTCTTTTGATTAACCACACTTAAATGAGCGAGTCACATGTATTTGAGTTGAGTCTGAAAGTACAGTGTTGAACTGCGGTGAGTTTGTCAAAAGCATAAAGATCACATTTACCAGTCAGATCATCTAAAGTCAATGGACAAACCCTGGTCTTAATGGTAAATGTTTATCTTTATACCCCTGGTGATTTTGAGAACCTGCCCTGACATTTCTCCACTCTTTCCATTGCAGCATGTGATATTCCTAAACATCACTGGATACCGTTGACTGAAGAGGAAAGGACATCCCAGGTCTTTTATTTTGGAAAGAGCGGTTTTGAAAACTTCCTTGGAATATTTAGCCTTTTCTTATGCAGAGAAATCCTAATAGGCCTGCTGATGACTGGAACTTAAGACATGTGTCCCAGTAGCTAGCCAAACAATTTGCTTCAGGAAAGAGTCAACTGGCTATTGCACTGCATATCATTTTGCCTAACTTTTTTCAAAAATGAGGGAATTTCTTTGCCTTACGGTAGATGAGGAAAGATGGCAGCTCCTGAGTAATTTTTTGTTTGTCGATCCTAACATTGTTGTGAAAGTGGCATTAATGTTTCAGCCATGTTGACTTTCATCAGAATGAAGAATAGCTTTTGGTAGATGAACAGTGGAAAAAAATAGATCAGAAGATCAACGATCAGCAGGCTGGCACAGCACATTAAAGGGGAATGGAAACACTTTAGGACATATAGCAATGCAACAAGTTGTATTCAATCCACTAACACTAAACAGGTGTAAAGCCTAGTGTTTCCCCTCCCCTTTAAAGATGGAATCATTAATGGTGAACCTGCTATGTCCTTTTGGGATATTACAACAACAAAGATGTTACTGCAAACAACAAACTCTGTTGTTTACCCTCTGACATCATTGCACACGCGATAGAACAGCAGAATATGTACTGTGTTGCTCGAAGCATCTCTCCTCCATTAGGTCCACAAAACAATAAGAGGTGCTGGGGCGGACAGGGGCGCTTTTCCCCCTATTGCGGATTCAATCTTTAAGACGTTCTCATCTTGCTGGGCCTTGCTGTAGATGCTGTGTGAAAGTAGACTGTTACAGTGAATGGACACAAAAGTACAGATGTGGTAGATACATTTGCATGCAGCATCTTATCTATGTAGGCACAGGCAGTATAGACTGTAGACATACGCACACTGGTGTGACCTTGGAAGGCTGAATGGTCGAGGCGGCGGGGCAGAGTGATAAGCGAGTGTTGGCCAACCCTCTTAAGTCAGAGAATGTAGCGCACTAGAGGAGGAAGAGAGACTGGGTGTGTATTAGTGCCATGGTGTGTATTAGTGCCATGGTGTGTAATAGTGTCATGGTGTGTCATGGTGTGCAATAGTGTCATGGTGTGTCATGGTGTGTAATAGTGTCATGGTGTGTAATAGTGTCATGGTGTGTAATAGTGTCATGGTGTGTAATAGTGTCATGGTGTGTCATGGTGTGTAATAGTGTCATGGTGTGTCATGGTGTGTAATAGTGTCATGGTGTGTAATAGTGTCATGGTGTGTCATGGTGTGTGATAGTGTCATGGTGTGTAATAGTGTCATGGTGTGTCATGGTGTGTAATAGTGTCATGGTGTGTCATGGTGTGTAATAGTGTCATGGTGTGTAATAGTGTCATGGTGTGTCATGGTGTGATAGTGTCATGGTGTGTGATAGTGTCATGGTGTGTAATAGTGTCATGGTGTGTAATAGTGTCATGGTGTGTGTATGTCACTGTGTGAATGTTTGCTACTATGCTCATCTATGTACTCAGCTGTGGATGTGCATGTTAGACTGCATCTGTGGTGGTAGGTAGTCTGATATTATAGCATGGCCTTGTGTTCCATTAGCCTTTCTGCTTGTGGCACAGGTGTTTTATCTATAGTGTTTTTGGATGGGTTGGATGTGCCTGCTTGTTGACAGTGACACACAATATCTGTGCTGAGTCACTCCTATGTTTGTCTGCTTAATAATGTATGAACAACACTGTTAGACTCACTTATCACTCTGTGTATTACCTTCAGGACACAATGGAACATACACGTCACTGTGTGTGTAAGTGTGCACGTCTCTGTGTGTGTGCCACATGGATGTCACTGTGTGTGGAACGTGCATGTTGCTGTGTGTATATCTGCTCAACTGTTGGCCACAGCGTCCCCTCATTGAAATCGGGCCTGCACATGACCTATAGATGGCCATACCTTTCAGTCTGGATTGCAATAAATTGAACATGGGGTGAAATGAGGAGGAGGGGAATGGGCACACACATTAGGGGACTTTCAGTGATAGACGAGGAGGATGCTGATATGACCGTTGTTGACACTTTTTTTTATGTCAGTCGTTAGTTAGAGCAAGGGTTTGAATAGTTTCTCTCTGTGGGTTGAGATTAGCCATTGTGGTACACCCGTGTTGGGTTAATGTTACAGGGTTAGTGTTATAGTTATGAGGAAGGGACTTTCCCAAATTAAGCAATCTCTCCTATCCATTTGGGATACTTTCCCTCCATGCTAGTAGTGTTTTCTCTATGCTGTTTTGGGTGTTGCAGGATGCAGAGAAAAACTTCCTGCATAGCACAACCTCCTAATGTGAGGGAAATACAGGTGATGTATCATAATTTCAGAGTGGGTAGGGGGGACTTGGGGGGGTAGGGGGGCTTGTGTGGGTAGGGGGTTGTCAGTGGTGCCAGTAAACTGGTGGTGACTGAATTTTTCACCTTTCCTCTTCCTTAGTTTTGTGCTGATTAGGCAAATGCTGCCACATAGGCCTATAATTGGTGGGGTTGAGGGTCACTGACGGGCACTGTGTGTGCGTACCAAACGGCAGCCTAATTTCCTATATAGTGCACTACTTTTGACCAGAGCCCAAATGCTGGAAAAGGTAGTGTACTATTGTAAGGAATAGGGTGCCATTTGGGATGCTACCAGTGACTCTAAGCAACAGGCTCTTAGCTCACTACATGAAAGACACTCCATTAGGTTATTGACATCGTCTGCTAGTCAGTGGCTCTCAAGCTTTGTGTCCCTCATTTACTTACGTTATTTACTGTACCACTCATGATGCATCAATGTATCAGAGACCTCTACTGCTCTGCCCCCTGAGCAATCTGGATTAGTCATCACTGTTAGGTGTTCCACACATCTTCATGTCATAGTTTCACATTTTGAGTGTGCACTGGGCAGTGAAGATAAGGACTGCTCTTCCTTCTAGAATACATTTTAGAAGTCACTGAAGAGCCTCAGTGTGTGTTTGTGCACATACATGTCTCTTTGATTCTGTGCAGTTTATACATGGCTGATTGAGTATGAGTCAGTGTGCCGCCATGCCAGCATAATTTATTTGTATCTCTTCGTTTGTTCCAATTTGATAGTGATTTTCCTCATGTTGACCACCTCCTCCGCAGCAGCCAACCCTGAGCTGTGAGTCAGAAGAGAAGCTGGACGGATGGTAAGCTCTTTTTCTCTCGCTCCATTTCTCCTCTCTTTCTTGCCAACTGTTTCTCCTTTTCCCTCTCGCTTTCATCCTCCATATCTCTCTCCCTCCCTTTATGTCCCTCTCTGTTTCTCCTTTTCTCTCTCGCTTTCTTCCTCCATATCTCTCTCCCTCCCTTTATGTCCCTCTCTGTTTCGATCTTTCTATGCTGTTGATAAGTGAAAGATAGTCTTTATATAATGTGCTCTCCATGAACTCAGCTCTCAGACGCTGTAGATTAGCCATAGACAGCTCCATGTTTGATTCTGAGGCCAAAGCTCTCTACAGGGAGAACATGGTGCAAATCTGGGTGCCTCTGGCAGATAAGACCACCTGATAAAACTATATTAATGAATATTTTAGTGCTCACTCACCATCCTTTTCATATTATTTAGCTACAATAATTTTAAACTCTTTCGAAATCCTAAAAGGATATATGGTTTCTTTCACCCATTTGGTAAAGAAATTGTTTCTGAAATGCTGTGTGTCTTATATTAGACGACAATGTAAAAGGACAGTCTGAGTGAATAATTAAGGCAATGTTTGTTTGCCTGACCAGGGAACCAGAAAGATTAGGCTAGTTAACCCAGGTCCTGTGACACGCTTCCGTCCTCTAAAAGTGAATTTGCAATTTGATACGGTCACTGTGGCACTTTAGTGTATCTATGGAAACTGTACAATGAACCCCAGCATTTCAAAAATAGTTTAAAAATAATAATTTGTTTAGCATGACACCCATCATTGCTGTAGATAAGGCTTGTGCAGTAGATTTATTTTGTAAGTGGGTTTAGACATATCAGACGTTGTGGTTTTTGGCTTATATGGATTTCTCTGAGAACATGAACTAATATTGCCATATAAGAATATTTGGACATAAAAAAACAAAAACAATTTGAGTCAACTAATAACTAAAGTCTCAAAGCCGACCCTAGTTCAACGACTGTCTGCTCCTTTGTGTAATCAGTTTTAATTCTGCAACTTTTTTTGTTCCGTCCACTCACTGCTGCATGTCATAATCCATTTTATTTTCCTTCTTGTGTTAGACGAGCATGACTTTGAGCCAATCCGCAGATGCATGCATGCGCACAGGGCCCAGTGCCATCCCCCCTGCTTCCCGGCTTTGAAGCTGCCTCTGAGAGGGGGTGTGGCGTCGGTACGTAGCTAGACCCTCGCACCCCCAGTGTTGGCCCTGTGACCCTGTGGCTGAGCGTCAGCCTGGCGCCCCCTGATGGATCAGGCTAGCAGTGAGCAGAGTCCTGAGGAGCCGGAGGTGGGCCGGAGGGCGTCTGAGTCCGAGCACGGCCTGTCCAAAATCACCCACAATGCACTGGAAAACATGGGCGCGCTGGGCCACGGCCTGAAGCAGCTCTTCCAGCCGCAGCGCCGCCGCTCGTCCGTCTCCCCGCACGACGCCGCCACCTCCTTCTCTATGGGTGGGCCTGCCCCTGAGCCCCCGGACGGTGGGGGGCCAGAGGTTGGAGACTCGTCCGCCCCCGGTCCGGACTCTGACCCCCACGCTACTTCCTCCGCTCCCCCTGCAGCTCTGAGCCGCGTTCTGCAGCAGATCAGAAGCGCGCCCCCAATGATGAAGCGAGGGACCAGCCTGCAGAGCCGCCGCAGCAAGACTGGGGGGACTGGGGATCCCCCCCAGAAAGGCAGCCCCCAGATCCACCGGAGGAGTACCCAGGAGGTGATGCTGCTGCAGGCTGGCCGCCCGCGCTCCTCCTCCACCACGGACACGCTCACCAGCCCCGCCCTGGCCGACATGCTGCTCAAATCCGGGTACCACTCCACTGAGGAGCCTGACCGGGTGAGTTTAACCCCAACCCTGGCAGACATGCTGCTCACATCCGGGTACCACTCCACTGAGTGGACTGACCGTGTAAGATTAAACTAGGGGACCTACTCACTGGGACAGACAAGCCACTGCAAAGTTTTTTGTTCGACACTAGTTCAAAAGTTTGGGGTCACTAGAAGGCCAGCATCCCGGAGTCGCCTCTTCACTGTTGACGTTGAGACTGTTTTGTGGGTACTATTTAATAAAGCTGCCAGTTGAGGACTTGTGAGGAGTCTGTTTCTCAAACTAGACACTCTAATGTACTTGTCCTCTTGCTCTGTTGTACACCAGGGCTTCCCACTCCTCTTTCTATTCTGGTTAGAGACAGTTTGCGCTGTTCTGTGAAGGGAGTAGTACACAGCGTTGTACGAGATCTTCAGTTTCTTGGCAATTTCTCGCATGGAATAGCCTTAATTTCTCAGAACAAGAATAGACTGAGTTTCAGAAGAAAGTTATTTGTTCCTGGCCATTTTGAGCCTGTAATCGAACCCACAAATGCTGACGCTCCAGATACTCAACTAGTCTAAAGAAGGCCTGTTTTATTGCCTCTTTAATCAGAACAACAGTTTTCATCTGTGCTAACATCATTGCAAAAGGGTTTTCTAATGATCAATTAGCCTTTTAAAATGATAAACTTGGATTAGCTAACACAACGTGCTATTGGAACACAGGAGTGATGGTTGCTGATAATGGGCTTCTGTATGCCTATGTAGATAGCCCATAAAGCTGCAGTTCCAGCTACAATAGTCATTTACAACATTCACAATGTCTACACAGTATTTCTGATCAATTTATGTTATTTTAAATGGACAAAAAAAATAGCTTTTCTTTCAAAAACAAGGACATTTCTAAGTGACCCCAAACTTTTGAATGGTAGTGTAAATAAAATAAAAAGCTGCTACTACTAAAGAAACAGAAGAAATGGAAGCACAGTATTGGAAGGTCAGAATTCATGACTTCTTGTGCTGTTAGCTGAAATCTGACCAATTTAACTGGTTTGCAGTCCTCTGGATGTTCTTCGATAAAGGAGCTGTCAGTGCTGGCGGGTCAGAGAGAGCAATAGTGTGTGTGTGTGTGTGTGTGCGTAGGTGACTATGTGCTCTAAGCTTTTCTATATTTAGCTGTGGCTGCCTCCAAGTGTACTTCAGGTCAGCCAGCGAAGGCTTGCCTTGCAGGCCAAAACAAGCTCAAAGTTTGAAGAACATATCGTTGCCTTACATCATTGACACTGTTCTATAGCCCCCAAGATCTGGAATTTCTCACATCCATTGAAATGTGTAGTTCACTGATTGAATACTGACTTGTAGCAGGTAAATGATCAAATCCTTTACATTGTTAAAATTGAGTGTTGAACTCCTAGACAACTAGCAAAGCTAGCGCCTCATTGTGTCTGAGGTATACCCATCAAGCACAGTGCATATCCCTGGCAGTCATCTCACAATGCTTGATGACACCACCAAGCCTTTTGAGAAGTACTGGTATGAATATGACTGTTGGATGGATAAGGCTAAGTTGTCTGTTGCACCAACAGACAGTGATCACCCTGTGTGTACTGCAATGAACTGTCCTTACAAGAGCAGCTATCGGACTAGGGTCTAACTAGCATCGAGACATGGCTGTGGTTGAGGGACTCAGTCGACAGTCTGTCATTCTTAGAAAGAGCAACAACAGTCCTGTCCACTGCCTGTCTTTTACACAAGCTGTCAGCTGACAGTGATGGAAAGGGGGATGTACTCGCAACCCCACTGTGGTGGCCTACGTCTTTCCCAAGAACAGCACAGAACCCCTCTCTGCACAAAGTCAATTACCTTCTGACCTCTAACACTGCTGTTCCACAATCTGTTTATAGCAAATTGATTTGAGAACATAGTGCCTTCAGAAAGTATTCACACCCCTTTACCTTATCCACATTTTGTTACAGCCTGAATTTTAAAAAGGATTACATTTAAATGTGTCACTGATCTACACACAATACCCCATAATGTCAAAGTGGAATTTTGTTTGTATAACATTTTAGAAATGAATAAAAAATTTAGAAATGAATAAAAAATGTAAAGTTGAAATGTCTTGTCAACAAGTATTCAACCACTTTATGCCAAGCCTAAATAAGTTTAGGAATAAAAATTTGCTTAACAAGTCACATAAGTTGCATGGACTCGTTTCGTGTTCAAGAAGAGTGGTTAACATGATTTTTTAAATAACAACCGCATCGGTGTACCCTATACATACAATTATCTGTAAGGTCCCTTAATCGATTAGTGAATTCCAAGCACAGATTCGACCACAAACACCAGGTTTTTCAATGCCTCACTAAAAATGGCAATGAAGATGTGTTTAAAAAAACAAAACAACAGATTCTGAATATCCCTTTGAGCATAGTGAAGTTATTAATTAGGCTTTGGATGGTGTTACTACAAAAATACAGGCGTCCTTCCTAACTCAGGGATTTCACCATGAGCCAATTTGTGATTTTAAAGCAGAGTTTTTAATGGTTGTGATGTGAGAACTGAGGATGGATCAACAACATTGTAGTTACTCCACAATACTAACCTAAATGACAGTGTGAAAAGAAGGAAGCCAAAACAAGCATCCTGTTTGCAACAAGGCACTTAAGTAATACTGCAAAAGATGTGGCAAAGAAATTAACTTTTTGTCATGAGTACAAAGCGTTATGTTTGGGGCAAACACATCACTGAGTACCAATCTTCATATTTTCAAGCCTTGTGGTGGCTGCATCATGTTATTGGTATGCTTGTCATCGGTAAGAACTAGGGAGTTATTTAGGATACAAATAAACGGAATACAGCTATAAGCACAGGCAAAATCATAGAGTAAAACCTTGTTCAGTCTGCTTTCCAACAGACACAATTCACCTTTCAGCAGGACAATAACCAAATCTACACTGGAGTTGCTTACCAAGAAGACATTAAATGTTCCTGAGTGGCCTCGTTACAATTTTGACATAAATTATCTTGAAAATCTATAACAAGACTTTAAAATGGCTGTCTAGCAACAATCAATTTGAGAGCTTAAAGAATTTAAAAAGCATAATTGGCAAATATTGTACAATCCAGGTGTGTAAAGCTCTTAGACTTACCCAGCTCTTAAAGACTCTCAGCTGTAATCTCCGCCAAAGGTGCTTCTACAAAACATTGATTAATTATGTTTTCACATTGTAATAATGGGGTATTGTGTGTAGACAGGTGAGACATTTTTTAAAAAATTTAATCCATTTTGAATGTAGGCGGTAACACAACAAAATGTGGAATAAGTCGTCGGGGTGTGAATACTTTAAGGCACTAACATTTTATTTTTCTGGTTGAGCCTTAAGCTTCTTCAGAGATGTATGAGGTGGCACACAGTCTTAATGGCATCCCTGTCTGATGGATTACTGCTCAGATTATACACATGGATTCCTCTGCGTTAATATATGAAAGGTATGGCCCAGCTGTTTTACACATTATGGGAAACCAGTCTGAGTATAATGGTAGGTAACAGGTAACCTTATGATTATAGGGTGTTGGTATTGGCTGGGTTATTATGTTAGTGCTCTAGTTTCATATACATAAAGGTCTGATGTAGGATGAAGACAAGTTTCTTCAACCACATCAAATAGTGACCATAGCAACTGGAGGAAGCTTGTGGTTGACTGTTTTGCAGCCGAATCGAATGATCATGATCATAGTTTATGAAATTATGAAACTCAATATTGCCTCTGTTATAATAGGCCTTCCTCTTCCAGTTCAATTTAGTTATTTTTACACTCTCCCTCAATCTCACACGTCAGTCTCTGATCTCTTATTTCCATCTTCCCTTTATCTTATCTTCCTCATTACACTCTCCCTTTCCTTGGTCAGCTGGATCGTCTGGACGGCTCCGGCCCGGCCATATCGCCCAACGCTATTTCCTATGGAGCAGACAGCTACGGGCTGGACTCAGTGGACAGCACCCCCGACCCCCAGCGCACAAAACAGGCCATCGCCCAGCTGCAGCAGAAGATACTCAAGCTCACCGAGCAGATCAAAATCGAGCAGAGGGCCAGAGACGACAATGTGGCAGAGTACCTGAAGCTAGCTAACAACGCAGACAAGCAGCAGAGTGCCCGCATTAAACAGGTGTTTGAGAAGAAGAACCAGAAATCAGCCCAGACCATCCAGCAGCTGCAGAGGAAGTTGGAGCGCTATCAGCGCAAGCTGAAAGAGGTGGAGCACAACGGGATCCCCCGTCAGCCCAAAGACGTGCTCCGAGACATGCACCAAGGCCTCAAGGACGTGGGCGCCAAGGTCAGGGCTGTTATGAACATTTTTAATCACATTTACTTTCCCTGTGAGCTGTTTTGTTAGTCATCCCACTTATTTTTCACCACTGTCATACTAATTCATACCACTGTAGTGTGCCACTGCATCTGCTAATGTGAGTAGTACCACCACAAATGTACAATTTGTCTGGTCTTAGCCACCTGTCCTTGACTTCTTTGCAGTGTGGTTAGCAGTACACAGCTTCTAACAGAGTCCTATAGAACACATGTAGAATACGTATCTCTCAGACCTGGGTTCAAAATTACTATTTGAAATCATTTATAATACTTTAGCTGGGCTTGATTGGCACAATAGAACCAATAGAATAGTTGCAAAACATCATACCTGGCCTATCTGGCACTCCAGGCAGACTAAAGAAAACACAAAAAATATTTGAAAGATTTCAAATAGTGTTTGAACCCAGATCTAGTATATCTATGTCCCTGTCCATTAAGTAAGGGATACATAGACATTCTGTAGATTATCTTGGAAATAATGGATGACTTTGCAGAGTAAATTTTTCCAAAGTAATGTACATAACAGAGGCGTTTATCCCGCTTATACCACAGTTTCCAAAGAAAACAATACTAAAGCACACATTTACCGGTAGAAATACCTTTTTTTGTTTATTTACTTATCTTTTAAACGCACCCCAGTTGTTCGTTCTATATGTTCTGTTGCCATGCTCGCTGGCTAACACAGGCATGACCTCTGCAGCCAGAATAACAAGAAAGTAGCTGCATTTGTGTTTATTTAAGCTGTTTTCTATTGACATTCATTAAGATATAACAATGAGCTGATGGTTCTAGATTTTGCCTGGCATAGCTAGAAATGTTAATTACGAGGAGATTGCATTGCATATCAAACACTAGGCTAGAAGATATCTAAATAGTTTGTTGTTAGCAAACCTTCCAATATGACAACCAAATTCAAAAATACCTGATGCTGAAAACAGATGGTAAAACTAGAAACATGGGAGGATTTGACAGCATAGCGCCAACTGCGTAATGACTGCAACACTAAGGACCATAGAAATTCATGATTGCAAGGTGTCCCGATTTTATATTTTCAAACTGTCCTGTTATCTGGTTTTAATGTCCATTCTAGAGCCCTTCTAACCAATCACGAACGAGTATTCAACAATGCTGTGGTCAAAATCTCCTTTAGTCCCACCCCAGTTAGTAACTGACCTGTCCTTCCCTACAGGTGACCGGTGGCCTCTCCAGCTTCTCCCACGCCACTCACTCTGCAGCTGGGGCCGTGGTGTCCAAGCCCCGAGAGATCGCCTCCCTCATCCGCAACAAGTTTGGCAGCGCCGACAACATTTCGTCCCTGAAGGACTCCCTCGACGAACCCCAGGAGGATGGTCACGGTCTGGAGGGGGCTTCCAGCCCAAAGTACGGCAGTGAGGACGACTGCTCTAGTGCCAGCTCCGGCTCGGCAGGGGTCAACAGTGTCCCAGGGGGCCCGCCCAGCTCTAAGGGTCTTAACACCCTGGACCCCGGCCAGTCATTGGGCTTGGACACGCTGCTCCACGAAGTGCAGGAGCTTCGGGACAACCAGGGTCGGCTGGATGAGTCGTTCAACAGCCTGAAGAGTCACTACCAGAGAGACTACACCATGATCATACAGGCCCTGCAGGAGGAGAGATACAGGTAACCAGTTACTGCCACACACAACCTCGCAGGTACTACATACACTTTACTGAGTCCTCATTTACAAAGGACACGGACTGTCACTAATACTTATGTGATAACCTGAAATCTGCATGTATTTACCACCCCTCCCTGAACTCAGCACTTGCTCAAATCGCTCAAAATGCAAACCTGTCTTGTTATTAAACACTTTACGTTCAAAAGAATGTATTATTCTCACTCAGCAACAGAAAACATCTCCACCTTTATGAAAGGAAGTGTGTGTGATCGGTACCTGACCTCTGTGTCTCTAGGTGTGAGCGTCTGGAGGAGCAGCTCAACGACTTAACAGAGCTCCACCAAAATGAGATCCTCAACCTGAAGCAGGAGCTGGCCAGCATGGAGGAGAAGATCGCCTATCAGTCCTACGAGAGAGCTAGAGACATTCAGGTAGGTTGTTTCTCCAGTACTTGAAAGAAGGATTATGGAATGATTATACTTGACTTTTAGCTCCAAAGGGCCTCAACAGTGCATCTCCAGTGAACCCAAGGCGTATTCTTAGTCTGGGACATTTTTTGTACTATTATCATGCTACATGGTACAGTAGTTGTTTGTGCTGAATTGTGAAAGTGTTTCACACGGTGATCCATGGTCTTCTCAATGACCCCCCACTGTCCCCCCCGGTATGTGGTACGGTAGTTATGTCTAGCCATGTTTGTGCTGAAGTGTGTTGTTGACATTCCACACTGTGTGAACCATGGCCGTCTTGATAACCCTGTCTCGCCCCTCCCCCTGTAGGAGGCGTTGGAGGCATGCCAGACGCGGATCTCCAAGATGGAGCTGCAGCAGCAGCAGCAGCAGGTGGTCCAGCTAGAAGGCCTGGAGAACGCCACAGCCCGGACCCTGCTGGGCAAGCTCATCAACGTGCTGCTAGCCGTCATGGCCGTGCTCCTAGTGTTCGTCTCCACTGTGGCCAACTGCGTGGTGCCCTTGATGAAGACGCGTAGCCGCACCTTCTCAACGCTGCTCCTTGTTGTCCTCCTCGCCTTCCTCTGGAGGAACTGGGAGGTCATCTCCCAGTACTTGGACCGCTTCCTGTTGTCCCCGAGTTGACCTGCAGGGGGGCCTCAATGAACGACAACAGAGGTGCGGGGCTCTCATAACAATCAGGGATGGCGACGCAGGGCCTGGCGGGACGAGAGGGGACTAACTAACCCATGCACTGCCTCTGATGCAACTGTAGTGGCGCCAGGCCAGCCCAGTGGGTGGGGCTTAGTGGACAGGAGGAGGAGCCAGGATACCTTTCTCTCTCCAAGGAGTGAATTTGTTTACAGGTGGAAGATGTTTATTGCATTAGAATTGATTCAAGTGGTATTGAATTTGTTTCTTGATATTGCTATCATTAATGCAGGTGATTGAGGGCTCTCTCGTGGCTGGATTTGGATAATGAACAGCTGGCATTTTGCTGATCCACATGGCTAGTGTCCTCCCCTTTCGCTATTCCTTTTCTCTTTCTAACCCTAAAATCTCCCTTTTTCTTACTCCGATGTTTCTATTCCTCTGTCTCTCTTCTCAATCACCCCAGTCTGCTTGTCTTTCTGGGAGGATTAATAGACTAACTACAGTACACTGCTGTGGACAAAATCTAACTGGATCAAGCAATTGATGGGTTCTCGAGCAGTGTGTTTTATATGGACAAGTTGAACGCAATGATGGGCCTGATTGGATAAGGACGCTGAGTTGGAATATGCTCAGCTTGAGAAGCCCTGCCCTATTGGTGCTGCCCCCTGCAGAGACAATGAACATACTTGAAGAGCTGTAAAAATGCTCAGACTGTGCTTCCGTACTGTTTCTATTAGTGACAATAAAATAGTACTTTTTTTAAAATAAACATGCTGTTTTAAATGAAAGATGGACTGGTCCTTGAGTCAAACAACCATGACTGGGTGATGTTTGTTTCCTTTCTCAAATCCAGGTCCACAGCACTGTTTTATAGATCTCCTGGCTGACTTGATCTTGACTTTTGAATTTGATCAAACGTCCAGGGAAAAAAGAACCAGCAGCACCCCAATGCCTTGATCACACCTAGTGTCACTGCCCAAAATGGTACACAGCATCTGGATGTGCAACATTCACCTACCATTTAATGCATACTTTTGATAAATGCAAACGCAGCATTTTATTGGAAATGATTGAGCTGTCGGTGTGCTCAATGGGTAAGGCTCTGGTTGGAGTACCCCACAGAACATTTGGTATGATCAATTTAAGCTCAATGTGTCCTTTCACACCCTTGTGGACAAGCTGAAGTGTACAAGAGGTGCATTTTGTTCACTTATGACCCATACACTTCTAATAACGCATGGCAAATGTATCAAATCGATGGTTAGTCCTGACTAGAGCGAACACCAACCTTGTATAACCACTCAGATTATGCATAGTGCAGTGGTAAGCCAAGACTGGGAGAACCCACTTTGCCATCAAACGTCAGAAACAGGGTGTACTAGTAATGCAATTCACCTGGCAGAAGAGGCTACCTCTGCTGAACAGGTCTAAATGGCTATACCAATTTTGGACTCATGAAGAGTAGCTTAAATGCCTCATGATCTTATTTCAACTACTGTACACCAATTTATCTAACTCAGTTAAGACTATTTACAATGGCCTACCCAAAAGCTTGTTTTACTCCCAATGTTTGTAAATGTAAAACTACAGCCTCAACATAGTTAATTAATTTGAAATCAGGCTGTCAATTTGAGAGTGGTTCATTTCTCCAGCCCCCAAAGAGTTGTTTCAACTGCCACAAGCAGTGGCAGTATGGGGGTGGGGGTGCAATTTCAGAATGTGGGGGGCCCCCCATTTCAGGGTGAAGTTGCCCCCCTGAATTATCCGGTACAACAATCGTTGGTTGATTTGAATTTCCCAGGGGAGACTACACTACATAATTATTTGTTTTTTACAGCAGCTGAGGTAAAACTCAGCAAAACAAGAACCGTTCCTTTTTCATTACCCTGTCTTTCAAAGATAATTTGTAAAAATCCAAATACCTTCACAGATCATTGTAAAGGGTTTAAAAACTGTTCCCCATGCTTGTAAAATGAACCATAATTAATGAACATGCACCTGTGGAACGGTCGTTATTAAGACACTAACAGCTTACAGGCAATTGAGGTCACAATTATGAAAACTTAGGACACTAAAGAGGCCTTTCTACAGACTCTGAAAACCACCAAAGAAAGATGCCCAGGGTCCCTGCTCATCTGCGTGAATGTGCCTTAGGCATGCTGCAAGGAGGCATGAGGACTGCAAATGTGTCCAGGGCAATAAATTTCAATGTCTGTACTGTGAGACGCCTAATACAGCGCTACAGGACGGACAGCTGATCGTCCTCGCAGTGGCAGACCACATGTAACACCTGCACAGGATTGGTACATCCGAACATCACACCTGCGGGACAGGTACAGGATGGCAATAACTGCCCGAGTTACACCAGGAACGCACAATCCCTCCATCAGTGCTCAGACTGTCCGCAATAGGACTGGCAAAAAGTGCTCTTTGATGAGTTCATCTTCAAAGGAATGAGCGTTACACCGAGGCCTGTACTCTGGACCGGGATCGATTTGGAGGTGGAGGGTCCGTCATGGTCTGGGGCGGTGTGTCACAGCATCATCGGACTGCGCTTGTCCGAGGTGTTACAGGGAAGACATCCTCCTCCCTCATGGTGGTACCCTACCTGCAGGCTCATCCTGACATGACCCTACAGCATGACAACACCACCAGCCATACTGCTCATTCTGTGCGTGATTTCCTGCAAGACAGGAATGTCAGTGTGCTGCCATGGCCAGTGAATAGCCCGGCTCTCAATCTAATTGAGCACATCTGGGACCTGTTGGATTGGAGGGTGATGGCCATTCCCCCAAGAAATGGCCAGGAACTTGCAGGTGCCTTGGTGGAAGAGCGGGGTAACATCTCACAGAAAGAACAGGCAAATATGGTGCAGTCGAGGAGATGCACTGCAGTACTTAATGCAGCTGGTGGACACACCAGAAACCCCCCCCTCTCCTCCTTTGTTCAGGAACACATTATTCAATTTCTGTGTAACTTGTTCAGTTTATGTCTCAGTTGTTCAATCTTATAAATATTTACACATGTTAAGTTTGCTGAAAATAAACTCTTGACAGAGAGAGGACATTTCTTTTTTCTGAGTTTAGTATGCAGGTCTACATTAAAGGATACCGCAACAACTTCAAAAAATAAGCTTTATTCATAAACATAAAGTAAATCTTTAAAACCCACATTTGCATGAAAGGAGAACAGTCACTCAGCTGCTCCCTTCTTGCCTCGTTTCCCTGTGGTTCTAGCGGCAGGAGCCCCCTCGCCCTTCTTGGCCGCCCCCTCGCCCTTCTTGGCCGCCCCCTCGCCCTTCTTGGCCGCCCCCTCGCCCTTCTTGGCCGCCCCCTCGCCCTTCTTGGCCGCCCCCTCGCCCTTCTTGGCCGCCCCCTCGCCCTTCTTGGCCGCCCCCTCGCCCTTGGCTGCTTTGGTGGTCTTCAGTGCTTTGGGCTGGTCCTCAGCAGCCACCTCAGCCCCTCCTTCCACGGCAGGCCTCGTCGCCTTGGGCTTCTTCGTAGGGGCCACCTTGGAGCCACCAGGAGCCTTCTTGGGTTTTGCATCCTTGAACATGAAATTGACTGTCAGATTAACCATACAATCACCCATTGATTAGAGCTAACATTTTGCCATGATAAAGCCCAAACAGAACAGTACCCATTATGACCAAGGTACATAAACTGCTTACCCACCAAAGCCATTTGAACTACGCCAATAGTCAGAAAAAACAACTTGCCTCTGAAGTCTTCTCCTGCTTTTTGGCTGTAGTTCTTTTCTCAGAAACTAGTGATGTAAATGGAGCGACATGCAATCATGGACACCACAAAAAGGAGAAATGAGATACATCTACAAGTCATGAATTAGCATTGTTCTGACAAAGAGGTACTGCGATATTATACCAATACCTCGACTCGAAGTAGCAATTTGTAAAAACTGATTTTTTCTAGGTAGCGCATTGTTCATCCTATAGCTTGTGCTCCATCTGTTTAATTAGTGAGCCAATATGTTTTCAGCACATTTATTTCCATGACTGATTAAAACTAATTTCTCATGCTCTGCAGCAGACAGTGAGCAATATGCTCCCAGATAGCACAAATACATCTGCCCAATGTCCTGCAGATTAATTTAGAATGCCTAAATTCTTCACTCTACATTGTTTAAACATCAGTTAGACAAACATTCTATTCTGATGTCTCATCGACATCTTCCCAATGTGCAAACGTGCTCCAAACGACACATTCCCCATGCAATTTCATAGGTCGGCCAAAGGTGTGCTTGTTATCTGGATTTGGAACATCAGCACCTAAGTATCGTGATAACGCCTCACAAGGTCCCTGGCAATTCTCAGCCCTACATTGTTCAATGCCCTCAATACAACAATTATCCCAACCAATTGGGCAGATAGGGTTACATCTAAACCCAAGGAGTGATGAGCACAATAGATTGTTTACCTGCTTCCTTCTCCTTGGTCTTCCTGGCTCCAGCCTTGGAAGCCTTCACCACATTGGGATCAGTGTTCTCAGTGGCCTTAGGCTTGGGCTCCTTCACCTTACCCCTGACTGCAAGCTGGAAAGGGAGGGTGAAGACGAACTACATTTTAACAGCAAACCCATGTTCAACACAATGTTTTGATGTAACGTTAACTTGTATATTAAACACCGATGCTCAAATGTGAATTAAAAAGGTGGCACCAAATCCAATAGGCACATTTGGCAGGTACGCTACCACAGGAAAGTATTTAATTGGTTGACATCTGTAGTCCTAGTTAATTATCCTAACCAAAAAAAGATAGGTAAGGGTCACTTACCCGAAACCTCCCCTGTGCGCCGCTTGCAGTGTAGTTAGGTGGCCTCACTAATACCCCGCTCTCGATTCCTTTGTTCAGGGTCTTGCGCATCATGTACTTCAACCTCACCTGGTCCAAAGATGGATATTTATCTGTTATGTAGTTACGAATGGCCTGCGAGGAAACACCCTTTCGAGAGTCCAATTCCTGCAGCGCTTCTTTGACCATTATCATCGTTGGTGGATGAAGGGGGGTTTTCCGTGCAACATCAGGTGCTTTGCTGGACTCTAACAAAATGAAAATGAACAATTTATAACCGTAAACTAACAAAATATCAGGATACCCTTATTGGCCTAAACAACACATGCGTTACAAACCGGATTTGGCTTTTCCCGACACTTTCTCATCTTTATTGGGAGATTCAGAAGATGCGATTCCTTCTTCGGAAGCTACCGTTTTTTTAGGTGCCATTTCCTAACGATAAATCTTAAATTACCTTAAAAACAGAACGCCTATTTCTCGCCTTTAAAACCGGATTGGATTCCAAATTTATGCACTCCAAACAACTCCGCAGCAAACCACGTGGTTATTCAAACAGGTGTTCACGGTTATTAGGTAGGCTACCACTCAGGACATATCCCACTAGTGTGAAGTCGATTCCTTTCCTCGCCTCTTTTTCTTCTTTGCATCCTTTCCTTTATTGCTCTGATGAGCTGCTTACATTTACTGCTCTGGCCTATTAAACACGATTCACCAAACATACATGAAATGTGAAAACCCTTAAGCTTCGATCACACCGACAGTGTTATTGCATTTTGGTACACCAGAAGTACATTCATTTCCAATGGAACACTGCGTTTGCAGCATTGTGTTGCAGAGGCAGTTGCAGTGTGTTCTGTGTGGTGCATATGTTGGATTTATCGAACTATGCATCAAACTGTATGCTTAGACGGCTTGAAGGAAATGGTAGCAGAAGGTGAATGTTGAACTTTTGTTGCATGCTTATCCAGAGGATGTTGCGTACCATTTTGCATAAAAACATGGTAGGTGTGATGAAGGCTTTACACCTAGATCACACGGACTGAGTCATTGCGTTTTGGTTACATCAGAAGTACATTAATTTCCAATGGAACGCTGCGTTTGCATTGCAGCGGAAGTTGCAATGCATTCTGTGTGGTCCATATGTTGGATTTATCGAACTAGACTTGACAGAAAGTAGCAAACTGTGAATGTTGAACTTCACACATGTCTAGTAAAAAATATTGTGGGATTACATAATTTAAAAAAAAGTGTGACTCCAGAATTTCATTACATTTTTTATAAAACTGATTTACAAAGTAAAAAACATTATTTATTCGATGATATCTACACATTTGTGACAGCCTATAATATAATTTATCTTCAAAATGCATAGTTGAAGGAAATTACAATAATAAATAGTCAAGATAGTAGAGAGTAGGCTCTCTCAACAATGAGACCAATGTTGCAAAAGGTGGTCTTGATCGTGCTGTTGGACTGGGACCAGCCCCGCCGAAAGCTCTGGTCTGTGTGGGTCCAGGGATGGTTGAAGTCCCAAAAGCAGGCAGGGGAGTTCCACCGTCTCATTCAAGAGCTTTGACTGTTTGGAGAGGAATTCCAAAGCTACTTTTGTCTGGACCGAAGCCAGTTCGATCACCTGCTCCAGATGGTTGGAGACAGGATCGCCCGGATGGATACCAACTACCGGGAGTCCATCAGCCCAATTGAACGCCTGGCCATTTGTCTCCGGTAAGGAAAATGCAAATGACTTTTGACTTTGATACCGTAATTGATTGATATTAGATATACAGCGCATTCGGAAAGTATTCAGACCCCTTCACTTTTTGCACATTTTGTTACATTACAGCGTTATTCTAAAATGTATTAAAGAACTTCTTATGGCTGCAGGGGCAGTATTGAGTAGCTTGGATGAAAGGTGCCCAGAGGTGCCCAGAGTAAACGGCCTGCTCCTCAGTCCCAGTTGCTAATATATGCATATTATTATTAGTATTGGATAGAAAACACTCTGAAGTTTCTAAAACTGTTTGAATTATGTCTGTGAGTATAACAGAACTCATATGGCAGGCAAAAACCTGAGAAGAAATCCAAACAGGAAGTGGGAAATCTGAGGTTGGTCGATTTTCAACTCATCGCCTATCGAATACACAGTGGGAAATGGATCAGTTTGCACTTCCTACGGCTTCCACTAGATGTCAACAGTCTGTAGAACCTTGTCTGATGCCTCTACTGTGAAGTGGGGCCGAAGGAGACAGGAATGAGTCAGGTCTGCCATGAGCTGACCATGCTCTGACCATGCGCGTTCACATGAGAGCGAGCTCTGTTCCATCGCACATCTGAAGTCAGTGGAATTCTCCGGTTGGAACGTTATTGAAGATTTATGTTAAAAACATCCTAAAGATTGATTCAATACATCGTTTGACATGTTTCTACTGACTGTTACGGAACTTTTTGACATTTCGTCTGCTTTTAGTGATCCCGCTTCCTGACTTTGGATTTGTTTACCAAACACGCTAACAAAAATAGCTATTTGGACATAAATTATGGACATTACCGAACAAAACAAACATTTCTTGTGGAAGTGGGAGTCCTGGGAGTGCATTCCGACGAAGATGAGCAAAGGTAAGTGAAGATTTATAATGCTATTTATGAGTTTTGTTGACTGCACAATTTGGCGGGTAACTGTATGGCTTCCTTTTGTGGCTGAACACTGGTCTCAGATGATTGAATTTTGTGCTTTTGCTGTAAAGCTTTTTTGAAATCTGACACAGCGGTTGCATTAAGAACAAGTGTATCTTTAATTCTATGTAAAACATGTATCTTTCATCAAAGTTTATGATGAGTATTTATGTTATTTGACGTGGCTCTCTGCAATTTCTCCAGATATTTTCGAGGCATTTCTGAACATGGCGCCAATGTAAACTGAGGTTTTTGGATATAAATATGAACTTTATCGAACAAAACATATGTATTGTGTAACATGAAGTCCTATGAGTGTCATCTGATGAAGATCATCAAAGATTAGTGATTAATTTTATCTCTATTTCTGCTTTTTGTGACTCCTGTCTTTGGCTGGAAAAATTGCTGTGTTTTTCTGTGATTTCGCTGTGACCTAACATAATCGTTTGTGGTGGTTTCGCTGTAAAGCCTATTTGAAATCGGACACTTTGGTGGGATTAACAACAAGATTGCCTTTAAAATGGTATAAGATACATGTATGCTTGAGGAATTTTAATTATGAGATTTCTGTTGTTTGAATTTGGCGCCCTGCCCTTTCACTGGCTGTTGTCATATCGATCCCGTTAACGGGATTTCAGCCATAAGAAGTTTTAAAGACAAAAACAGGTTTAGAATTTTTGGCAAATTTATACAAAATAAAAAAAGACAACATCACATTTACATAAGTATTCAGACCCTTTACTCAGTACTTTGTTGAAGCACCTTTGGCAGCGATTACAGCCTCGAGTTTTCTTGGGTATGACGCTACAAGCTTGGCACACCTGTATATTGGGAGTTTCTCCCATTTTTCTCTGCAGATCCTCTGAAGCTCTGTCAGGTTGGATTGGGAGCGTCGCTGCTCAGCTATTTTCAGATCTCTCCAGAGATGTTTGATCGGGTTCAAGTCTGGGCTCTGGCTGGGCCACTCAAGGACATTCAGAGATTTGTCCCGAAACCACTCCTGCTTTGTCTTGGCTGTGTGTTTAGGGTCGTTGTCCTGTTGAAAGGTGAACCGTCGCCCCAGTCTGAGGTCCTGAGCGCTCTGGAGCAGGTTTTCATCAAAGATCTCTCTGTACTTTGCCCCATTCATCTTTTCCTCAATCCTGACTAGTCTCCCAGACCCTGCCGCTGAAACACATCCCCACAGCATGATGCTGTCACCACCATGCTTCACCGTAGGGATGATGCCAGGTTTCCTCCAGAAGTGACGCTTGGCATTCAGGCCAACGAGTTCAATCTTGGTTCAGAAAATCTTGTTTGTCATGGTCTGAGAGTCCTTTAGATGCCTTTTGGCAAACTCCAAGCGGGCTGTCATGTGCCTTTTCCTGAGGATTGGCTTCCGTCTGGCCACTCTACCATAAAGGCCTGATTGGTGGAGTGCTGCGGAGATGGTTGTCCTTCTGGATGGTTCTCCCATTTCCACAGATCGCTCGGTCAGAGCGACCATCGGGTTCTTGGTCACCTCCCAGCCCAAGTCCATTCTCACCTGATTGCTCAGTTTGGCCAAGTGGCCAGCTCTAGGAAGAGTCTTGGTGGTTACAAACTTCTTCCATTTAAGAATGATGGAGGCCACTGTGTTCTTGGACCCTTCCCCAGATCTGTGCCTCTACGCAATCACTGTCCCGGAGCCCTACGGACAATTCCTTCGACCTTATGGCTTGGTTTTTGCTCTGACATGTACTGTCAACTGTGGGGCCTTATATAGACATGTGTGTGCCTTTCCAAATCATGTCCAATCAATTGAATTTACCACAGGTGGACTCCAATCAAGTTGTAGAAACATCTCAAGGATGATCAATGGAAACAGGATGCTCCTGAGCTCAATTTCGAGTCTCATAGCGAGACTCAACATACTTATGTAAATAAGGTTTATTTTAACCATGTGCAAACATTTCAAAAAATCAGTTTTTGCTTTGTCATTATGGGGTATTGTGTGTAGATTGATGAGGGGAAAAAAATATTTACTCAATTTTAGAATACGGCTGTAACGTAACAAAATGTGGAAAAAGTCAAGGGGTCTGAATACTTTCCGAATGCACTGTATTTTATGTGCAACCTAGCTAGCTAAAGGGCTTTCTAGTTAGTAGCCCCTATGTGATATCAGATGTACTTTCACAGAATGTTCATTAGGCCTATTACTTTTCCCAAAGTTTGTTTAAAATCCTTTTTTAATTATTAAATGTTACCAAATGAAAAGAATGTGGGTGCCTTCTGCCCTGATGAAGGTAGGCTAGTCTTCTCCAGGACCACTTGTTGTTCAAGACAGTTACAGTCATTCATTGCATTCCAATCTCATGAGGCCCTATCCTGGATACCAGCTGCCATTGCCAAGGCCTGTAAGGATGTTCAACAAATTACTGTCCAGGGCAAGGTTAGTTGTTGAATTTCGCCTTTGGGATTCTGGCAGCCCGGTGGAGAATGTTCCAGAGAGTTCTTGGTCTCAGCCCTTCAAATGTTGATGCCTGCGTGCTCTCCACAACTACCTGCGGAGGGCATCCCAGGAGCCGCTCCGGATGGAGATGGGCACGCCAAATGGTCACCTACCTGATGTCACCAGGGCAGGTGTCAACAATGCCCATAGACAGGCACTCCAGGTAAGGGAGAAGCTAACCACCTACTTCTCATTTCTAGCATGGCAGCATGCCGTGGAGTGAAACGTCTCTTTTAGGAGGCCACTAACACAAAGGTTATTTTAAGAACCTTCCACCATTGTCCATAAAATAGCATTTTTCCCTCAGTATATTTTATGTCTCATTGTTTCTCTTAGTTTGGAAGTGATATTAGGGGAAATTTGGGAGTAAAGACCACACCTCTCCCATTAACATCAGTGTTATACAGGAAACAACATGATAGGTATTTGTGTTATAAATATTTTTACAAAACAATTGAAAGAGGTGTGTGTGTGTGCATGTATGTGCGTGTAAATCACCTGTAATCTGTAAGAGGGCAGCAAGAGCATGTCTTTTTGGCACAAATGCAGACAGATACAGGGACTACTCATAAAGATGTAGTAGGGGGGCTTCAGACATGGCCATAAAGAGAAAGAGGGCAGGGCACTGGAGATCTGAGCTACAGAGAGGAGTGGGGGAGAGGTGTGTGTGTGTCTGAAAAAACTAAAAGTGAATGTGTAGCAACAATACAGGTACACACAAATGTCACCTTTAGTCTTGTAAAAGAACAACAAGAGTATCTGAATTCTGAGTTTCAATTCAATCACTTTTCATGCAATCTAAACTCAGCAAAAAAAGAAACGTCCTCTCACTGTCAACGGCGTTTATTTACAGCAAACTTAACATGTGTACATATTTGTATGAACATAACAAGAACAACTGAGACATAAACTGAACAAGTTCCACATACATGTGACTAACTGAAATTGAATAATGTGTCCCTGAACAAAGGGGGGGTCAAAATCAAAAGTAACAGTCAGTATCTGGTATGGCCACCAGCTGCATTAAGTACTGCAGTGCATCTCCTCCTCATGGACTGCACCAGATTTGCCAGTTCTTGCTGTGAGATGTTACCCCACTCTTCCACCAAGGCACCTGCAAGTTCCTGGACATTTCTGGGGGGATGGCCCTAGCCCTCACCCTCCGATCCAACAGGTCCCAGACGTCCTCAATGGGATTGAGATCCGGGCTCTTCGCTGGCCATGGCAGAACACTGACATTCCTGTCTTGCAAGAAATCACTCACAGAACGAGCAGTATGGCTGGTGGCATTGTCATGCTGGAGGGTCATGTCAGGATGAGCCTGCAGGAAGGGTACCACATGAGGGAGGAGGATGTCTTCCCTGTAACGCACAGCGTTGAGATTGCCTGCAATGACAACAAGCTCAGTCCGATGATGCTGTGACACACCGCCCCAGACCATGATGGACCCTCCACCTCCAAATCGATCCCGCTCCAGAGTACAGGCCTCGGTGTAACGCTCCTTCCTTCTACGATAAACCTGAATCCGACCATCACCCCTGGTGAGACAAAACTGCGACTCGTCAGAGAAGAGCACTTTTTGCCAATCCTGTCTGGTCCAGCGACGGTGGGTTCGTGCCCATAGGCGACGTTGTTGCCGGTGATGTCTGCTGAGGACCTGCCTTACAACAGGCCTACACGCCCTCAGTCCAGCCTCTCTCAGCCTATTGCGGACAGTCTGAGCACTGATGGAGGGATTGTGCGTTCCTGGTGTAACTCGGGCAGTTGTTGTTGCCATCCTGTACCTGTCCCGCAGGTGTGATGTTCGGATGTACCGATCCTGTGCAGGTGTTGTAACACGTGGTCTGCCACTGTGAGGACGACCAGCTGTCCGTCCTGTCTTCCTGTAGTGCTGTCTTATGCGCCTCACAGTACGGACATTGCAATTTATTGCCCTGGCCACATCTGCAGTCCTCATGCCTCCTTGCAGCATGCCTAAGGCACGTTCATGCAGATGAGCAGGGACCATGGGCATCTTTCTTTTGGTGTTTTTCAGAGTCAGTAGAAAGGCCTCTTTAGTGTCCTAAGTTTTCATAGCTGTGACCTTAATTGCCTACTGTCTGTAAGCTGTTAGTGTCTTAATGACCGTTCCACAAGTGCATGTTCATTAATTGTTTATGGTTCATTGAACAAACATGGGAAACAGTGTTTAAACCCTTTACAATGAAAATCTGTGAAGGTATTTGGATTTTTACTAATTATCTTTGAAAGACAGGGTCCGGAAAAAGGGCCGTTTCTTTTTTTGCTGAGTTTATGTACAACTAATAATGAATGCTATCCTAAGTATTGAGTAACTTTTTACTTTATGAATTTCATGAATTTTATACTCAAAAAGCCTACTAACATGGACATAGTAAGCGGAATAAGGACAGTTGGAAAATCTCAGTTGCATTTCCTTGATTCCTCGAGTCCTCTCTCCTTACCTCCCGATAAAACCTGACATTCCCTCTCTCTGACCTTCTCCTCCAATGGGTTTTGAGAAGGAGGCTAGGAGAGAGGACGTGAGGAGTCAAGGAAATACAGTTTAGATCCTCCCATGGAGAGAGAGAGAGTAATACAGACAGTCAAACCTCCAGCACCGCATGGAGGCGCGTCAGGTGCTCTTCCCAACCTTGGCTGTGGATATATCATCCAGATATGCTGCTGCGTACTGCTGGTGGGGTCGAAGTACTCTGTTCATCAGCCATTGGAATGTGGGCGGGGCTCCGTGGAGACCGAACGGGAGCACCCGGTACTGATACAACCCGTCTGGTGTCGAAAACGCCGTCTTCTCCTGGGAGGAGGCTGCCAACGGTACCTGCCAATAACCTTTCGATACAGGAGCAGAGGCTACCGTCCGGTTTGGGCACCAACACGATGGGGCTGCACCATGCACTGTGGGACTCTTCCACGACCCCCATCCTCAGCATAGCCTCCACTTCCTGTTTCACGGCCTCCCTTCGGGCCTCCGAAATCTGATATGGCCTCTTTCGTACCGTTTCCCCAGGCCGGGTACGGATGTGGTGTTCAATGAGGGTCGTGCGGCCCGGCTTCTCGGAGAAGACCGCCGTGTTCCGATCGACGAGCTCCCTGAGCTCTTGCTTCTGGGCCGGGTCGAGGTCCTCATTGCTCGGGACCTCCACTGGTACCGTTGGCGTCCTGGGTCCCGACCCTAACACAGCCAAGGCTGTTCTCTCGTGCCACTTCTTCAACAGGTTCACGTGGTAAATCTGCTCTACCACGCTGCGTAAGGTGGTCGGTTGGGCTTCCCACACCTCCTTGGCGAGGTCTAGTAGGCCGTGTGGCCTCCTCCCATAGAGGGGTTCGAACGGGGAAACCCCAGTGGAGGATTGGGGTACTTCTCGGATTGAGAACATTAGGTGGGGTAGTAGCTGGTCCCAGTTCTTCCCTTCCTGCTCGATGACCTTCCGCAGCATCTGTTTGAGCGTTTTATTAAAGCGCTCGACGAGCCCATCCGTCTGCGGGTGAAAAACGAGGTCCGGATCTGCTTGATCTGCAGGAGGGCACACAACTCTTTCATGAGGCGGGACATAAACCACGTACCTTGGTCTGTCAGGATCTCGTTCGGGATGCCCACCCGACTAAAGAGGTGGAACAGCTCCCGGGCGATTCCATTGGACACTGCCGCCGTAGGGGAATGGCCTCGGGATACCGGGTGGCATAGTCCACTATTACCAAGATGTACCTGTATCCTCGTGTAGTCTTTACCAGGGGTCCCTCTATGTCCATGGCGATGCGTTCAAAGGGCACCCCGATTATTGGCAGGGGGACCAGAGGGTTTCGGAAGTGTGCTTTCGGGTCAGTGAGTTGACACTCCTGTCAGCTGCGACAGTAGTCTTCCACTGCCCTCCTCATCCCGGGCCAGTGGAACCGGGCGGCAATTCGTTCCCGGGTCTTCTCCATTCCCAGGTGCGCCCCCAACAGGTGAGTGTGGGCCAGCTGTAGAACGGTTCCTACGTACCGTCGGGGCAGCAACAGTACCTCTCAAAGTTCCCCCTGTTGGCGCGACACCTGATACAAAAGGTTATTCATAATTTGGAAATGGGAGTATCACCAGTCACTCACCCCCGGAAGTAGCTGTCCATCCACCGCTATCACTTGGGCGGCGGCAGCTTTCAAATTCGGATCCTCCCACTGGGCCGTCCCGAATTGTCCCCTCAGTTGACCCCTCACGGGAGTCTCGTCTGGCACCTCAAAATCGAGGAGGGGGAGGCTGGGCTCCTCTTCCAGTGGTTCCCCAGGGGGTTCGGGTTCCAGCTCCCCCTCCAACTCCGACTCCGGACCCGTAGAGTCAGGTTGGTTAACTTCTTATGGCTGTAAGCGGAGCCTTGAGTACCCTGGAAAGAGGTGGCCATTTCAAACGGCCTCGTTCTCAATTCTTGCTCGTACAATATGCATATTATTATTAATATTGAATAGAAAACACTCTCTAGTTTCTAAAAACGTTTGAATTATGTCTCTAAGTGAAACAGAACCCTTTTTACAGCTCATTTCCTATCCGGAAGTGAGATTTCCAAAAGCTAAGTCGCTCTTCAAAAGCTTGTCTATATAAGGTCATGTCACTTAGGACTGTAGAAACACGTCATACACCTTCCTCTGGGTCTCATGCGGAAGTGAGAACAGAAAGGAGTTGAATATCTCTTTCAGAGAATGCATACACCCTCTTTGAATGAGACGACCGCCATAATTTATTTTTCCTGAGGCGCGAACTCGGACAAGGACTCTCCACCTGGAAAACGGTCGTTCTCGATGAATATGACATCTGGCTTCGATTTTTTTTGATACATGTCACAATATCATCCTAAAGTATGTTTTTTAAATATAGTTTAATTATATTATTTAAATTTATTCGGGATTTTATACGTGATGCGTAGGAAGAATTGTTTTCAAGATGGAGAGGTTAGCACAGGAAGGCCAGTGTGTTTGCTAATTCAAGAGGGAAATAGTTCGTTTTGGATCGAAACAAAGCTGGTTCTGAACAAAAGACCCATTGTACAACATTCTGAATGAAGATCAACAAAGATAAGGACCCAATTTGGGATGCTATTTCATATATATCTGTCGAACTGTGCTATGCTACCGTTTGCCTTGAGTCAATGCTGTTGCTATGTTTGCTATTGTAGTAAGCTAATATGACGATATATTGTGTTTTCGCTGTAAAACACTTAAAGAATCGGAAATATTGTCTGTATTCACTAGCTGTATTCACTTTCATTAGCTATCCACCATATATTTTTCTGAAATGTTTTATGATGAGTAATTAGTAGTTGACGTTGGTGTCTGTATTTACTCTGGCTACTCCCGTGCTATTTCTGACTGTAGCTATAATGGTAGCTATGATGGTAGCAGTAATGTAAAACTGATTTATAGCTGAAATATGCAAATTTTTCGAACAAAACATAGATTTATTGTGTAACATGTTATAGGACTGTCATCTGAGGTAGTTTTTTCTAGGTTATTTAGGTTAGTTCTAGGTTAGTTAGGTTGGCTTTGCATGCTAGCTGCATGCTACCGGTGCTGTGAAAAATGTCTGTCTCTCTTTTTGTATTTGGTGGTGAGCTAACATGAATATATGTGGTGTTTTCGCTGTAAAACATTTAAAGAATCTGAAATATTGTCTGTATTCACAAGATCTTTGTCTTTCATTTGCTATCCACCATATATTTGTCTGAAATGTTTTATGATGTGTAATTAGAGTAGTTGACGTTGGTGTCTGTATTTTCTCTGGCTACTCCCGTGCGATTTCTGACTGTAGCTATGATGGTAGCAGTAATGTAAAACTGATTTATAGCTAAAATATGCAAATTTTTTGAACAAAACATAGATTTATTGTGTAACATGTTATAGGACTGTCATCTGAGGTAGTTTTTTCTAGGTTATTTAGGTTGGTTCTAGGTTAGTTAGGTTGGCTTGTGCATGCTACTTGCATCCTACTTGTGCTGTGAAAAATGTCTGTCCTCTTTTTTATTTGGTGGTGAGGTAACATAAATATATGTGGTGTTTTCTCTGTAAAACATTTAAAAAATCGGACATGTTGGCTGGATTGACAAGATGTTTATCTTTCAAATGCTGTATTGGACTTGTTAATGTGTGAAAGTTAAATATTTAAAAAAAATAGATTTTGAATTTGCCGCCCTGCACTTGAGCTGGATGTTGTCATAGGTGTACCGGTGTCGGGCTTGCAGCCATAACAGGTTAACCGGTGGCTTCCGGGCCGCACAGGCGATGGGTCGTCCCCGCTCTCTTCTTCCGCCAACTCTTACTTTCTTCCTCAACTCGTGCCCCCACAGGGCCGCGAACAGTGGACAATCCCGTCCCACTAGGAGAGGTACCGGCAACTCTGGCACTGCACCCACCATCATCTGACAGCTCCCTTGTGGCGTCACGATGTTGGTCCATACGGTGGGATTCCGTTTTGTGTCACTGTGAACACAGGAAATGGACATCTCCCTACCCCGTCTGGTCTCCTGGTTCAGCAGGCTCGTGGTTATGAGCGTAACCATGCTTCTGGAGACTAATAGCGCTTCCGTGTCGTGTCTGTCAACCTTCACCGGGACCATGGGTGCAGTTGACTCGTGGTGCCCCCAACAGGAGGTGACGTAGTTCACGGCGTGACCCACCTCGCCTCCGGGGCTTGCTGATGGCATCGACTCCTCTCGAGCCCGGCAATTCCAGGCAATGTGCCCCCGGGCGCCACACTGAAAACACCTCCGTTGGTCTCCATCTACCTGGGGGTCGTCGGTGTCGGGTCGGCCCTACCCCCACCGTCTCTCCATGGGTTTGTGGTCCTTTGGCCCTGCCAACGGTCGGTTCGGGGTACACTGCAGTGGGGCTGTCCTTCTGTCCTTTCGGACGGGTCGCCGACTCGTCCCGGCTCCCACTCAGCAGTGGGAGCCGTCTCCACTGCTTCCAGGAGGCCCTCCAAGGTCTGGGGTGCGCATAAACTCGCTACCCTCTTCATGTCATGGGGTAGCGCCCATAAGAAGCGATCCAGAACCACTTTGTCGAGGATGGATAGGGTGGATACGTCGATGAGTAGCCATGCCCTGGTGATGCGCAGTAGGTCGCTCATCTGTGCTCGAGGGGAGGTGTTGGGTACGAACCTCCAGTCGTGGAACCGTTGAGCCCGATGGGCCAGGCTGTACCCGTAGCGGCTGAGTATCTCCCGTTTGAGTCCGTCGTAGTTATCCGCCTGTTCGTCGTTCAGGTCCCAATACGCCTTTTGGGCATTCCCAGAGAGGAACGGTGCCAGCAGACTTGCCCACTGCGGCCTTGGCCATCCTTCCCGTAATGCTGTCCGTTCAAATGTACAGAGGTATGTTTCAAGGTCATCGTCTTCCATTAGCTTGATTAAAAACTGGTTGGGATGTGATCCAGGAGACGCTCCTCCTTGCAGCTTCCTGACTTCCTCAACGACGCTGACGTTTTGTAGACGCTGTTCCTCCAGCGTTCGTTCCTGAACCGCCTGTTGTACTTGTTGGGCCCAGATGAACTGAGCTATCAACTCGTCCATGCTGATACTGTGTAAATGTCAACCCTGATCTGACCACATTATCAGAGTGCCCGTATTCTCCACCACTTGTGGCAGACCAGGGGGTTTGGTCAAGATGTTTACATAGATCAGACACGGACAGAGTATGATTAGCTCGGTTTCAAGGGTGTTTATTAAATAATGAATCAAAAAGATAAGAACAGGTCTCCCCCATGAGACCCTCTCCGGGATACCTTCTCCTGGGCTCCGGGTCTTCCTGTATCCTGTTGGGCACACAAACTCAACTTCCTCGGCTTAGCTCGGGTAACTGTATCCAACCACATGGAAGTCACCTCACTTCCCCTAGTCCTCTTCCTGTGTGCTGTCCTTCTGGCAGCTTTATGGGCCTCGCACAGCTGGTGAGCAATCCGCCCTTGATTACTCAAATTTATAAAAAATAAAATATAGTATTTACGTAAGTATTCAGACCCTTTGCTATGAGACTCGAAATTGAGCTCAGGTGCATCCTGTTTCCATTGATCATCCTTGAGATGTTTCTACAACTTGATTGGAGTCCACATGTGGTAAATTCAGTTGATTGGAAATGATTTGTCTATATAAGATCCCACAGTTTTTTAAATGTTTTTAATCTCAATTTCCATCTACGGACTGAACATACTCTCCTGCAACCCGCCTCACCCAATATGGTACGGATCTGCTATTTTTTACACTTTAGAACCGGAACCCCCATCAGAAGCATGCCAGCTAACAAGCTACTAGCTAGTAGTCAGTTAGCCACTGCTAGCGGTCAGCACCGTTAACTCGGACATCAGCCAGCCTCAGCCCGGTCAATTCCTGCCAGTCTGCACAGCGCGATATCAACCCATATCGGACTGCTTTTTCTCTACCACTATCTCCGGATTCCTACCGCAAGCTCTGAACCTTTACACCAGATCATCGCAGCTAGCTAGCTGCTATCCGAGTGGCTTCTCCTGCCTAACGTCTCTGTCCTGAAGCAAGCGCCAGTTAAACTCCACTGTATTTATATCCTACCATACCCTTGTCTGTACATTATACCTTGAATCTATACTTCCGCTCCCAGAAATCAACATCAACATTAACATTAGAACTCTCCCCCCTAAGTTTGTTTTATTCACTGCTTTAGCACACTCTGCCAACTGCTAGCCGTGTCTGAATCCTGGCTTAGGAAGCCACCAAAAATCCAGAAATTTCCATCCCTAAGTATAACATTTTCCGACAAGATAGAACTGCCAAAAGTGGCGGAGTTGCAATCTACTGCAGAGATAGCCTGCAGAGTTCTGTCATACTATCCAGGTCTGTGCCCAAACAATTCGAGCTTCTACCTTTAAAAATCCACCTTTCCAGAAACAAGTCTCTCACTGTTGCCCCTTGTTATAGACCCCCTTCAGCCCCCAGCTGTGCCCTGTACACCATATGTGAATTGATTACCCCCCATCTATCTTCAGAGTTCGTGCTGTTAGGTGACCTAAACTGGGACATGCTTAACACCCCGGCCGTCCTACAATCTAAGCTAGATGCCCTCAATCTCACACAAATGATCAAGGAACCTACCAGGTACAACCCTGAATCCGTAACCATGGGCACCCTCTTAGATATCATCCTGACCAACTTGCCCTCTAAATACACCTCTGCTGTCTTCAACCAGGATCTCAGCGATCACTGCCTCATTGCGTGCGTAATGGGCCCGCGGTCAAACGACCACCCCTCATCACTGTCAAACGCTCCCTAAAGCACTTCAGCGAGCAGGCCCTTCGAATCGACCTGGCCTGGGTATCCTGGAAGGATATTGACCTCATCCCGTCAGTAGAGGATGCCTGGTTGCTCTTTAAAAGTGCTTTCCTCACCATCTTAAGTAAGCATGCCCCATTCAAAAAATGTAGAACTAAGAACAGATATAGCCCTTGGTTCACCCCAGACTTGACTGCCCTTGACCAGCACAAAAAACATCATGTGGCATTCTGCATTAGCATCGAATAGCCCCCGCGATATGCAACCTTTCAGGAAAGTCAGGAACCAATATACTCAGTCAGTTAGGAAAGCTAAGGTTAGCTTTTTCAAACAGAAATTTGCATCTTGTAGCACAAACTCCCCCAACAATTTGGCCACTATAAAGTCCATGGAAAATAACAGCACCTCCTCCCAGCTGCCCACTGCACTGAGGATAGGAAGCATTATCACCACCGATAAATCTACGATAATAGATCATTTCAATAAGATTTTTCTCCGGCTGGCCATGCATTCCACCTGGCTACCCCTACCGCGGCTAACATCTCAGCACCCACTGCAGCAACTTGCCCAAGCCCTGCATGCTTCTCCTTCACCCAAATCCAGACAGCTGATGTTCTGAAAGAGCTGCAAAATCTGGATCCCTACAAATCAGCTGGACTAGACAATCTGGACCTTCTCTTTCTAAAATTTTCAGCCGAAATTGTTGCAACCCCTATTACTGGCCTATTCAACCTCACTTTCGTATTGTCTGTGATCCCCAAAGATTGGAAAGCTGCTGCGGTCATACCCCTCTTCAAAGGGGGAGACACTCTAGACCCAAACTGTTATAGACCTATATCCATCCTGCACTGCCTTTGTAAAATCTTCGAAAGCCAAGTTAACAAACAGATCACTGACCATTTCAAATCCCACCGTAACTTCTCCACTATGCAATCTGGTTTCAGAGCTGGTCATGTGTGCACCTCAGCCACGCTCAAGGTCCTAAATGATATCATAAGCCCATCGATAAAAGACAGTACTGTGCAGCCGTCTTCATCAACCTGGCCATGGCTTTCGACTCTGTCAATCACCGTATTCTTATCGGCAGACTCGACAGCCTTGGCTTCTCAAATGACTGCCTCGCCTGGTTCACCAACTACTTCTCAGACAGAGTTCAGCTTGTCAAATCGGAGGGCCTGTTGTCCGGACCTCTTGCAGTCTCTATGGGGGTGCCACAGGGTTCAATTCTCGAACCGACTCTTTTCTCTGTATACACCCTCTTGCTGCGGGCGATTCTCTGATCCACCTCTACGCATACGACACCATTCTGTATACATCTGGCCCTTCTTTGGACACTGTGCTAACAAACCTCCAAACGAGCTTCAATGTCATACAACACTCCTTCCGTGGCCTCCAACTGCTTTTAAATACTAGTAAAACTAAGTGCATGCTCTTCAACCGTTTGCTGCCCGCACCCTCCCGCCTGACTAGCATCACTACTCTGGACAGTTCTGACTTAGAATATGTGGACAACTACAAATACATAGGTGTCTGGTTAGACTGTAAACTCCCCTTCCACACATTAAGCATCTCCAATCCAAAATTAAATCTAGAATTGGCTTCCTATTTCGCAACTGTGATAATGTTGCGTCTAGGAGGTAGGTGAAGGAGTCAGGCGCAGGAGAGCAGAGATGTCTGAGAAGCGTACTTTAATTGGCAAGTCCCCCAACACAGGTATGGCACAATCAAAAAAGGTACAACGCCCTCGACAACAGAGAACCCGTACAAACGCACGGAGGAACACACAACGTTCTGACAATAACACACTCTTATGAATCCGTGAAAACAAAAAATGGCATAACCTCACCGAGCACATCACAATGAAAGAATAATCCCGCACAAACCTAGGTAGGCAACAGGGTAAATATATACACACAGAAATTAAGGCAAATGAAACCAGGTGTGAAAAGAACCAAAGACAAAAAAAACTGAAAAGGAAAAAGAGATCGGTGATGGCTAATAGACCGGCGACGCCGAGCGCCGAGCGCCGCCCGAACAGGGAGAGGAACTACCTTCGGTGGAAGTCGTGACAGCAACAAAGCCTCCTTCACTCATGCTGCCAAACATACCCTCATAAAACTGACTATCCTACCGATCCTTGACTTCGGCGATGTCATTTACAAAATAGCCTCCAACACTCTACTCAGCAAATTGGATGTAGTCTATCACAGTGCCATCTGTTTTGTCACCAAAGCCCCATATACTACCCACCACTGCGACTTGTATGCTCTCGTTGGCTGGCCCTCACTACATATTCCTCGCCAAACCTACTGGCTCCAGATCATCTATAAGTCTATGCTAGGTAAAGCCCTGCCTTATCTCAGCTCACTGGTCACCATAGCAACACGCACCCGTAGCATGCACTCCAGCAAGTATTTTTCACTGGTCACCCCAAAGCCAACCCTTCCTTTGACCGCCTTTCCTTCCAGTTCTCTGCTGCCAATGACTGGAACGAATTGCAAAAATCACTGAAGCTGGAGTCTTATATCTCCCTCTCTAACTTTAAGCATCAGCTGTCAGAGCAGCTTACCGATCACTGTACATGTACACAGCCAATCTGTAAATAGCACACCCACTACCTCATCCCCAAGTTGTTACTCATCCTCTTGCTCTTTTGCACCCCAGTATCTCTACTTGCACATCATCATCTGCACATCTATCACTCCAGTGTTAATGCTAAATTGTAATTATTTTGCCTCTATGGCCTATTCATTGCCTTACCTCCCTACTTTTCTACATTTTCACACACTGTACATAGATTTTTCTATTGTGTTATTGACTGTACGTTTGTTTATGTGTAACTCTGTGTTGTTGTTTTTGTCGCACTGCTTTGCTTTTTCTTGGCCAGGTCGCAGTTGTAAATGAGAACTTGTCCTCAACTGGCCTACCTGGTTAAATAAAGGTGAAATAAATGAAATAAAACAGTTGACAGTGCATGTCAGAGCAAAAACCAAGCCATAAGGTTGAAGGAACTGTCCGTAGAGCTCCGAGACAGGATTGTGTCGGCACAGATCTGGGGAAGGGTAACAAAACATTTCTGCAGCATTGAATGTCCCCAAGAACACAGTGACCTCCATCATTCTTAAATGGAAGAAGTTTGGATTCACCAAAACTCTTCCTAGAGCTGGCCGCCGGGCCAAATTGAGCAATCAGGGGAGAAGGGCCTTGGTCAGGGAGGTGACCAAGAATCCGATGGTCACTCTGACAGAGCTCCAGAGTTCCTCTGTAGAGATGGGAAAACCTTTCAGAAGGACAACCATCTCTGCAGCACTCCACCAATCAGGCCTTTATGGTAGAGTGGCCAGACGGAAGCCACTCCTTAGTAAAAGGCACATGACAGCCCGCTTGGAGTTTGCCAAAAGGCTCCTTAACACTCTCAGACCATGAGAAACAAGATCCCTCTGGTCTGATGAAACCAAGATTGAATTCTTTGGCCTGAATGCCTAGCGTCACGTCTGAAGGAAAACTGGCACCATCCCTAAGGTGAGTCATGGCGATGGCAGCATCATGCTGTGGGGATGTTTATCAGCGGCAGGGACTGGGAGACTATTCAGGATTGAGTCAAAGATGAAAGGAGCAAAGTATAGAGAGATTCTTGATGAAAACCTGCTCCAGAGCGCACAGACTGGGGCGATGGTTCAACTTCCAACAGGACAACGACCCTAAGCACACAGCCAAGACAACACAGGAGTGAGCTTTGGGACAAGTCTCTGAATGTCTTTGAGTGGCACAGCCAGAGCCCGAACTTGAACCCGATCAAACATCTCGAGAGACCTGAAAATAGATGTGCAGCAATGTTCCCCATCCAACCTGACAAAGCTTGAGGATCTGCAGAAAAGAAGGGGAGAAACTCTCCAAAATAGAGGTGTGCCAAGCTTTTAGCGTCATACCCAAGAAGACTCAATGCTGTAATCACTGCCAAAGGTGTTTCAACAAAGTAAAGGATCTGAATACTTACAGTTGAAGTCTGAAGTTTACATACACTTAGGTTGGAGTCATTGAAACTCAATTTTCAACACCTCCACAAATTTCTTGTTCACAAACTATAGTTTCGGCAAGTCGGTTAGGACATCTACTTTGTGCATGACACAAGTAATTTTTCCAACTATTGTTTAAAGACAGATTATTTCACTCATAATTCACTGTATCACAATTCCAGTGGGTCAGAAGTTTATATACACTAAGTTGGCTGTGCCTTTAAACAGCTTGGAAAATTCCAGAAAATTATGTCATGGCTTTAGAAGCTTCTGATAGGCTAATTGACATCATTTGAGTCAATTGGAGGTGTACCTGTGGATGTATTTCAAGGCCTACCTTCAAACTCAGTGCCTCTTTGCTTGACATCATGGGAAAATCAAAATAAATCAGCCAAGACCTCATAAAAAAATTGTAGACCTCCACAAGTCTGGTTCATCCTTGGGAGCAATTTACAAATGCCCGAAGGTACCACATTCATCTCTACAAACAATAGTACGCAAGTATAAACACCATGGGACCACGCAGCCGTCATATCGCTCAAGAAGGAGATAGGCTCTGTCTCCTGGAGATGAACGTACTTTGGTGCGAAAAGTGCAAATCGATCACAGAACAACAGCAAAGGACCTTGTGAAGATGCTGGAGGAAACAGGTACAAAGGTATCTATATCCACAGTTAAACGAGTCCTATATCGACATAACCTGAAAGGCAGCTCAGCAAGGAAGAAGCCACTGCTCCAAAACCGCCATAAAAAAGCCAGACAATGATTTTCAACTGCACATGGGGACAAAGATGGTACTTTTTGGAGAAATGTCCTCTGGTCTGATGAAACAAAAATAGAACTGTTGGCCATAATGACCATTATGTTTGGAGGAAAAAAGGGGAGACTTGCAAGCCGAAGAACACCATCCCAACCGTGAAGCACGGGGGTGTTAGCATCATGTTGTGGGGGTATTTTGCTGCAGGAGGGACTGGTGCACTTCACAAAATAGATGGCATCATGAGGTAGGAAAATTCTGTCGATATATTGAATCAACATCTCAAGACATCAGTCAGGAAGTTAAAGCTTGGTTGCAATTGGGTCTTCCAAATGGACAATGACCCCAAGCATTCTTCCAACGTTGTGGCACAATGGCTTAAGGACAAGAAAGTCAAGGTATTGGAGTGGCCATCACAAAGCCCTGACCTCAATCCTATAGAACATTTGTGGGCAGAATTGATAAAGTGTGTGCGAGCAAGGAGGCCTACAAACCTGACTCAGTTACACCAGCTCTGTCAGGAGGAATGGGCCAAAATTCACCCAACTTATTGTGGGAAGCTTGTGGAAGGCTACCCAAAACGTTTGACCCAAGTAAAACAATTTAAAGGCAATGCTACCAAATAATAATTGAGTGTATGTAAACTTCTGACCCACTGGGAATGTGATGAAAGAAATAAAAGCTGAAATAAATCATTCTCTCTACTATTATTCTGACATTTTACATTCTTAAAATAAAGTGGGGATCCTAACTGACCTAAGACAGGGAATTTTTACTAGGATTAAATGTCAGGAATTGTGAAAAACTGAGTTTAAAAACCCTTCTTTAACCTTTTCCTCCCTTTCATCTACAATTGAATTGTCTACAATTGAATTGTACTGTATTTAACAAGTGACATCAATAAGGGATCATAGCATTCACCTGGTCAGTCTATGTCATGGAAAGAGCAGCTGTTCTTAATGTTTTGTTCACAGTGTATATGACTGAGACATTATTCTGATTGTTCAGATGCCACACTTGCTGTATGAGCCTGGTTTCTGCTCTCTGTGGGTTTCCTGTGCACATGCTCCACATCTACTTCTCTATTCAAACACTCCCACTGTCTCAGTCACATACACCCTATCCTGTGAGATCATACTTACAGTCTGAAGCCCTCTGTATAATTTCATTGTTCATCCCTGATATGGCAGCTGGTCATCTGTTTTTGGTCATCGTCCTTCTATGTGAGTAATTCCTTTGATCCAAATTACATTATCTGTTTTTGCTAGAGGTTTCTTTCTTTTCATCTTTTACTTTCTTTTAATCTTTTACTTTAGGAACGCTTGACATTTCTGAATCTCATGGCTATAATAAGTATGTCTTATTTCATTGATCATCCTACTGATTTATTTTTCTAGATCAGTATTTTACATTTTGTTCAGATAAGAATAACCACTGCTTGATAACATGGCCATGAATGCATTTACAGCAGGGGTGTCAAACTCATTCCACAGATGGCCGAGTGTCTACGGGTCTTTTGTTTTTTCCTTTCAATTAAAGACCTAGTCAACCAGGTGAGGGGAGTTCCTACTAATTAGTGACCTTAATTCATCAATCAAGTACAACGGTGGAGCGAAAACCCTGCAGACACTCTGCCCTCCGTGGAATGAGATTTACACGTTTATTTCAAGCTATTCAACTTTACCGACTTGTGCCAGTCTCATGTCTTCTCATTTTTTAGAATGGCAAAATGTGCATGATAATGACAAATTGTATTATTTCTAGATACCTTTCAATACATCAAAGCCCAAGGTCAGTATCATTATTATGATTTAAACTGCTATTATTTTCAGTTTTTACAATTTAGTTAACTATTTTTACTAAATAATATTACACAGTACCATCAATCAAAGTTATCTTTTTCCAATGTAAATCAAATGCAACTCTGTCTCTCTAATTACCGTGTTAACCTCAAATACATATTTTAGAAACTCTGTTACTATCTAACAGACAACAGTGACTTAATAGTTATTTTTTTCTGATTTGATTTTGAATAGAATTTTATAGTTTTTTTCTTTCAAACTCATATACAGTGCTTTCAGAAAGTATTCCCTCTCCTTAACCAATTCCACATTTAGTTGTTTTACAAAGTGGGATTAAAATTGATTTAATTGGCATTTTTTGGCAACAATCTACACAAAATACTCTAATGTTAAAGTGGAATAAAAATTTGAATATTTGTAAACAATTAATTCAATTTAAAACACTAACTTGATTAGATAAGTATTCATCCTCTTGAGTCAACAGCGATTACAGCTGTGAGTCTCTCTGGGTAAGTCTATAAGAGCTTTTCATACCTGGATTGTGCAAGTATTGTACAAATATTGGGCAGGTCATGATCTGCCTACTGAGCTCAAAGTGAGCTGTATCTACTATGCTGCAGGGAGGTCTAACCCATCTCTTCTCAGTGACATTGTCTCAGTCACTTTTCAAGGTAAGCAGGTGGTTTATAGTAGGTAGGTCAAGGTTCACCTGCTGAAGAGATCCCAGAAGAGACACACTTTCCATCGACATACATTGAACCTGTCTCTTACGAGTCTGGGTACGAGATTATTATTTAAATGAATACACTGATCTGATTGGCTAATTGTAACCAGAATTACTTTTTTAAACATCTTCTGCTGGCACCATAAAACAATACATTTCTCATTATTTCAGTCATTTATAAAGAGGTGTGTATTATTCTTTTTATGCTACTGTATAGACAGAATATTGCTGCTTTCTCCTCTCAGGTGAACTAAAGAAACCAGAGATTGGTGTCAATGAAGAGTGTTATCATGACATCCCCATCATCTGTGTACTTCCTGAGTCTGTGATGGTAGCAGCTGTAACCTGTACACTGGAGACTGCCTCAGCCTTACAAAGAGGCTCAGGCCATATGGATGACGTGGAAGTCAACCATAAGAATACTCTGTAGCTTCAATGTGACTAAGAATTAATACAAATGTGACATTTTAGCCATAACACATTAATGGGTATGTATCAGGGGTTAGAACTGGTTCAGTGAACAGAACTGGAAAAGAACAACAATTTTTGAGGAACAGAATTCAGAACTGGGAATGAAAGTGATCTTTACTGTTCCGGAACAGAAATGTTACGCTGAAAGTAATGGAACCGGTTAATAACATTATTTTACGTTCCAGGCATTTTTTTCAGTCCCACAAAAAAACGCAACAAGGCGCTTATTGTAAATGAGAACTTGTTCTCAACTAGCTTACCTGGTTAAATAAAGGTGAAATTAAAAATTTGAAAAATAAAAAAGCCCTCACTTTTTCAATGCTAATTATGGATACTATAGTTATCATGTTTCACACTGGATTTATTAACTACAAAAAGGTTAGATGTGTTTTCAATTCTGGTGCCGCTCTGCACACACATGCTTGTTAGATAGCTAGCTCTGGTCCAATATTAAGTCAACTCAGAAGTTCAAAGACATTCAAAGTTCCTCAATAGAAGCCGCTCCTCGGTAGGTATAATTATGTTGACCTAATTCAGATAATGCATGTCATAACAAGACGCCCAGCGCTTCAAGCCACCCTCTCTTGTTCTCTCCCCACCCGCAAAATTTCAGCCACATCTCGTGCCCTACACTTGTCTGACCATCGCACATGTAAACAACTATAGCTTGCCCTCACCATGGCAAGCTCTTCTAACTGCTCTGATTGGTGAAGTAATTTAATGTTGAGATAATGTAAATTTAAGCTTTTAAAAAATAACTTTTTCTGAGGTTTAAAAAGGAAAATGAAGGAACAATTTTTATATATTTTTTAATTTTAATTTTTTTTCCAGATTTTTATAGAAACCATAGATCCATAATGTTTTATAAAAATCTGCATTTTACTTTTTGTTGTGAAAATGGAACTTATACAATAATAAACAGAATGATATGCATAGTAGTGTGTTCTACTTCACAGTTCAGAAACCAGTGATTAGTACCAGTCGTAATGAGGAGGATTTCATCATCACCTGTTTGATTCCTGGACCTGCTGGTAACGACACCAACTGTAACCTGTATGTTGGAGAGAAGAATAAGCCATTCTTGAAAACACGGATATGGAAAAAGAAATCCCGAAAAGCCAAACAATGGTACTGTACATTCTCTGTGACCGAAGACGATCTGATCAGACATCTACAGTCAGTGAGGAGTAAGGAGGTGAGCTGTGACTACAGAGTGAGCTTAGGACCAAACTCTCTCTCTCCACGTAGTGATGGGTACAGCTTTACAGGTGAGTCATGATCTAAACAAATCTATCAGTGCTGCAGGTCTTCATGATCTGACTTCCCTTTGAATTTACAATCTTCTTAGTATTAATGTATTCATTCTGACCCACAAACTAAAAAACACATTTATGTAAATCTCAAATACTCTTAGATCTGGTGGAAGTTCACATCAGTGATCCAACAACTATTACAGCAGGTAGGCCTAAAAATATATTTTTTTTTATTGAGGCTCTGCTGTTATTTTATAGCAGAGTGGGTTTCAGTAGCAAGATACAGTATAATAGCTGATGTTATTTTGTAGCAGAGTGGGTTTCAGTAGCAAGATACAGTATAATAGCTGATGTTATTTTATAGCAGAGTGGGTTTCAGTAGCAAGATACAGTATAATAGCTGATGTTATTTTGTAGCAGAGTGGGTTTTAGTAGCAAGATACAGTATAATAGCTGATGTTATTTTATAGCAGAGTGGGTTTCAGTAGCAAGATACAGTATAATAGCTGATGTTATTTTATAGCAGAGTGGGTTTCAGTAGCAAGATACAGTATAATAGCTGATGTTATTTTGTAGCAGAGTGGGTTTCAGTAGCAAGATACAGTATAATAGCTGATGTTATTTTGTAGCAGAGTGGGTTTCAGTAGCAAGATACAGTATAATAGCTGATGTTATTTTGTAGCAGAGTGGGTTTCTGCTCTACTTTGCTTCTGAGCAGAACAGTGAGTCCTACAACAGACCACCTTTTCAAATAGTTTCCAATTATACATTCATTCAAGGATCTAGGTTTTAACAATAACATGCCATCTTTCTACTGACTGAGTTGTGTTGTTAATACCTTTATTCTTTGGTAATCAGATACAGAATTAACTTTTATTGCTTCCCAGCAGGTTTGACTGATAGTTCTACTTAGACCCTCCAAAAAGTGTAACTTTGTTTGCAATGGAAATATTTTTCTCATATTTATTTACTAATGCTCGGACTGGCTTTGCAGTAATATACCTATTTATAGATGCTTGTAATTTCATTTCAGATTTTTTTTTCTTTTACATCTGATTTGTAGGGAATGTACAGTGTAATTCTCTCTTTCTGCGTAATGAATAACCTTAGACATTAACACATGTACATTTGCTCTTGTATAATATGAGTTCTCTCTTCTCACAAGGATTGACCTCTCCTTTGACCCCCAGCACAGCAGTGAATCCTACATCAGGTGTGTTGGACATCTTTATCTAGATCATGGTTTCCCAAACTCGGTCCTGGGGCCCCCCCTGGGTGCACGTTATGTTTATTTGCCATAGCACTACACAGATTATTAAATTAATCAACTAATCATCGAGCTCCCAGTTAGATACCTTTATTCTTGTATAATTAGATCCAATGACTTTTCTGTGCACCAGGTTGGACTGTTCGTTCTACTTTGACCACTGACACTGCAAAGATTTCAACTGAAGGTAAGTATGGCCGCTAGATTTTGCATAGTATTCTAAGTTGTGTTCTGTGTTAACTGTTAATAAGCTGTCTCTCTCTGGCATGTGCACAGGAGGTCAAAGCTACACAGAAAGTGAGTTTTTTTCAAACAGTCAAGAAAGCGTTACAGGTATGTATCCTTCTCTAGGTACCTAACTGTTTTTTTCTCACACAAATGAGACAATCGAGACATGTAATGCCACATTTTCTGAGATCAAATCATGAGATGTAGTATTGACCCTGGGAACACAAGCTAATGACCTCATCCAATGTCACCAAACAGCCGTGTAATTATGGCAGGCAGCAGTAGCTGTGGCTTCTGGAGTGGGCTTGCAAAGAATATTTCTGATTTCCGATTTTATACTGAACAAAAATATAAATGCAACATGCAACAATTACAGTTCATATAAGGACATCAGTCAATTGAAATAGATAAATTCATTAGGCCCTAATCTATGGATTTCACATGACTGGGAATACAGATATGCGTCTGTTGGTCACAGATACCATTAAAAAATACCATAACCCGACTGCCACCATGGGGCACTCTGTTCACAACATTGACATCAGCAAACCGCTCACCCACAGAACGCCATACACATGGTCTGCGGTTGTGAGGCCGGTTGGACGTACTGTCACATTCTCTAAAACGACGTTGGAGTCGGCTTATGGTAGAGAAATTAACATTAGATTCTCTGCAAACTCCCTCAAAACTTAGAGACATTTGTGGCATTGTGTTGTGTGACAAAACTGCACATTTTAGAGTAGCCTTTTATTGTCCCCAGCACAAGGTGCATCTGTGTAATGACCATGCTGTTTAATCAGCTTCTTGATATGGCTCGGGTGGTTGTTGTCCTTGATGATCTTTTTGAACATCCTGTGACATCGGGTACTGTAGGTGTCCTGGAGGGCAGGTAGTTTGCCCCCAGTGATGCGTTAGGCAGACCGCACCACCCTCTGGAGAGCTTTCCACCTTCTCCACTGAGGTCCCGTCGATGTGGATAGGAGGGTCATCTCCTTTGTTTTGTTGACGTTGAGTGAAAGGTTATTTTCCTGTCACCACACTCCCAGAGTAGGCTTTCTCGTCATTGTTGGTAATCAAGCCTACTTGGGGCGGTAAGCAAAGTGAAGTGGGTCTAGTGTGTTAGGTAAGGTAGAGGTGATATGATCCTTGACTAGTCTCTCAAACCACGTAATTTTAACAGAAGTGAGTGCTATGGGGCAATAGTCATTTAGTTCAGTTACCTTTGCTTTCTTGGGTACAGGAACAATGGTGGCCATCTTGAAGCATGTGGGGACAGCAGACTGGGATAGAGAGAGATTGAATATGTCCGTAAACACGCGCATGCTCTGAGGACGCGGCTAGGGATGCCGTCTGGGCCGGCTACCTTGCGAGGGTTAACACGCTTAAACATCTTACTCACGTCGGCCACAGAGAAGGAAAGCCCATAGTCCTTGGTAGCGGGCCGCGTCGGTGGTACTGTGTTCTCCTCAAAGCGGGCGAAGAAGATGTTTAGCTTGTCCGGAAGCAAGACGTGGCTGGTTTTCCTTTTGTAGTCCGTGATTGTCTGTAGATCCTGCCCCATACGTCTCGTGTCTGAGCTGTTGAATTGCGACTCCACTTTGTCTCCATACTGACGTTTTGCCTGTTTGATTGCCTTGCGGAGGGCATAACTACACTGTTTGTATTGCATAAATAAATACTGAATACCTTTATTATTGTGTAATCATATTGCTTCCCAGCATGTTCAACTGTTGCTTCTACTTTGACCCCTGACATCACAGTGAGACCAACTACCAGTAAGTAGGTCCTAAGTTTAGCTTAGCTTGCAATTACAATACTTTTGTACACATTAATTCAATAAAACTCCAACTGGTTTACTAGAGTAATAGATATATTAATAGCTGCTTGTGTAATATGACTTCTCTCTTCTCCCCAGGTTTGACCTCTCCTTTGACCCCCAGCACAGCAGTGACTCCTACATCAGGTGTGTTGGACATCTTTATCCAGTTAGTAGATAGAACTGAAACAAATAGACTAGCTTTATCTCCACCCAGCACAGCCAGAAGAGGACTGGCCACCCCTCATAGCCTGGTTCCTCTCTATGTTTCTTCCTAGGTTTTGGCCTTTCTAGGGAGTTTTTCCTAGCCACCGTGCTTCTACACCTGCATTGCTTGCTGTTTGGGGTTTTAGGCTGGGTGTCTGTACAGCACTTCGAGATATTAGCTGATGTACGAAGGGCTATATAAAATAAACTTGATTTGATTTGATTTGATTTTCCATCACAAATTTGCCTCATCACAAAAAGAGATTGATTTGATTGATTAAATCATCCCTGTTAGATACCTTTATTATTGTATAATCAGATCCAATGACTTTGCATTGCGCCAGGTTCGACTGTTCGTTCAACTTTGACTACTGACACCACACTGAGTCCAACTGAAGGTGAGTATGGCCACTATATTTTTGTTTAGTGGTTTAACTTTTCTCAAACAATTTGTCACATTATAGAAGATGTGAACATGTTATAACTCTATACTGATTTGTGTTGGGTGTTAAGCATTTAAGGTCCAATGCAGCAGTTAAAAAAAAATCTCAATCTCAAATAATTTCTGGGTAACAATTAAGTACCTTACTGATTTTTTTTTATATTAAAATTGTCAGAAATAAACCAAAATAGCTTCTTAGCAAAATTTCTCAAGCAAGAATTTTGCTAGGATTGTCTGGGAGTGGTCTGAGAGAGGAGCTCTTACTGGCAGGGAGAGGGCAAACTCTCCTTTTTATTAGTCTATTAAACTTACACCGCCTGGTGATGTCACCAGGCAGTCCAAAAACCCACCTAGCTAAACAAGGTGAAATTTGAGGCAGTCTTTTCAAACACTAAAAGTGCATTATCCACATTTTTCACAATTTCACAGTATTATTCCAACCTCAGTGTGGAAATACTGTATATGTACAGGTATATGCTCTCTCTCTTGCATGTGCACAGGAAAAAGCTCCACAGAAAGTATTCTGCGTATGCATCCTTCTCTAGCTGACTACCTTTCTTTTAAAATACATATGAAAACAAAAAATGTATCAGACAAATAATAATGTGGTCTTTAAAACCTAGTATTGATGTACTGACACTGGCTAATGACCTCTCCTACTGTTCCCAAACAGCGGGGCAGGTTTGGCAGGGAGCAGTGGGTGTGGTTTCTGGAGTGGGCGTGTTCCTGGTGGGACTGACCGCTTTCTGTCTCTGCAGGAGCACCAGTAAGTACTTCTGATTCTAAATAACAAATAATTAACACATTTACCTTCCTCACATTAATGAAAGTGCATTTGACATGGGTAATCTATCAACTCCTTTTGGTCATATTGTATAGATCAGGCTATATTCAATATAATTAATTAAGCCTAATTTGTTTTTCAGAGAAAAAACATTCTCAGAGGTAAGTATTCCCCTTGTTTTGGATATTTTACAGTATGATGCAGTTTCTATCAACCTTTAGTTGTGTGTTGTCATGACGAGGTCTTACCACAACCTTTTTGTTGTCCTTTTCTTTTCCTCTAGACCTACAGCCAGACAGGATGATGACAACCAATGTATGTTGCAAACACAATACATAAAACACCACCACACTACTAACACAACTACACACATGCATGTACAAACACATTGTAATTACATTTTCATTTTGTTTCTGTTGTAGATGATTTGGTGTTGGGAGCCATGAGTAGTGCAGCCATGGTGGATTCTCGGGATGCTGGGATATACAGTCTGATCACCTCTGTACCGTCCACGTTTTTGCCCTCAGGTGAGTCCATTCTGTTCATAACAAAATGTCTTCTGTCCCTATCTTCCCGACCTGAGATGTGATTTCGGCATCCTTGGAATAACCACACTCAATGTCAACTGTATTAACTTAAAGCAGAAAATAATGTGTCAGTCAGAGCATCTGGGTAGCATGAGAAAAGAGCTGTAAGTCTACAGCACAGGTGTCAAACTCATTCCACGGAGGACCGGGTGTCTGCAGGTTTTCGCTTCTCACTTCACATAATTGATGAATTAAGGTCACTAATTAGTAAGGAAGTCCCCTCACCTGGTTGTTTAGGTCTTAATTTAACGGCAAAAACAAAAATCCTCAGACACTAGGCCCTTCATGGAATGAGTTTGAAACCCCTGGTCTACAGGATGGTTTGAGTAAGGAGGAGAAGTGTGAAGTGACATTATTACATGTTACTTTCACTTCTGTTCTGCTGTTACTAATGCACTGGGGCAAATTTGGCAAAGTAACACACATGCAATATACACATGGACCCAATACCCCCTCCCCCCCACGCACCCGTGTATAAACCCATGCTCCTCTCCCCACCCGTGTATAAACCCATGCTCCTCTCCCCACCCGTGTATAAACCCATGCTCCTCTTCCCACCCGTGTATAAACCCATGCTCCTCTCCCCACCCTTGTATAAACCCATGCTCCTCTTCCCACCCGTGTATAAACCCATGCTCCTCTCCCCACCCTTGTATGAACCCATGCTCCTCTTCCCACCCTTGTATAAACCCATGCTCCTCTTCCCACCCTTGTATAAACCCATGCTCCTCTCCCCATCCTTGTATAAACCCATGCTCCTCTTCCCACCCGTGTATAAACCCATGCTCCTCTCCCCACCCGTGTATAAACCCATGCTCCTCTCCCCACCCTTGTATAAACCCATGCTCCTCTCCCCACCCTTGTATAAACCCATGCTCCTCTTCCCACCCGTGTATAAACCCATGCTCCTCTCCCCACCCTTGTATAAACCCATGCTCCTCTCCCCACCCTTGTATAAACCCATGCTCCTCTCCCCACCCTTGTATAAACCCATGCTCCTCTCCCCACCCTTGTATAAACCCATGCTCCTCTCCCCACCCTTGTATAAACCCATGCTCCTCTCCCCACCCTTGTATAAACCCATGCTCCTCTCCCCACCCTTGTATAAACCCATGCTCCTCTCCCCACCCTTGTATAAACCCATGCTCCTCTCCCCACCCTTGTATAAACCCATGCTCCTCTTCCCACCCTTGTATAAACCCATGCTCCTCTTCCCACCCTTGCGCATACACACAACCTCTTACTTGTGGCTTTATCTGTCTGTGATGTGAAGGTCCTGTGCAGGTATCTGCACATGAAGATGTAAGTACAGCACAGATAATCACATTGGATATAGATACATACTTGTTTACACAGACAGACAGAGAGGGATAATAAGGATCTCTGTCCTCCAGGTCGATTCAGGGAATGCAGGGATCTATAGCCTGATCACTGCACCACGCACATCTACACCTTCAGGTTGGTCCCAATACCAAATCATTGGATTCATAATATATACTGCTTTTTATAGGACATAAAGTTGTTTATGCCTGGATTTAGTTCTGGATGTAGTCATATCAGTAAGCATGTATTATAAGTAACACATGTTCTGTTGTATGTATAAGTCTGAGCATCTTGAAAGTGTTTGAAACAGAGCTGTACGTCTTCAGGTTGGTTTGACTCTGGAGGAAAAGTGTAAAGTGACATTAAGCACAGCAAAGAAACACAACCACAACAACAACTGGAGGCACGCACACACATTCTCACTCAGGCTCTCTCTGTGTTGTACAGGCCCTATTGAAGAGAATGGACAGTCATTTGAAAACTACACAGTAAGTTTAGAATCACCAACTGTGTTATGTGTGTGACTTTCAGTTTCAGATATGTGTTACATCCATAAAATATGCCTATTCCCAGAGGATTAGTTTTACAGCACTGTAGATTTAAAGGTCTAAAGTGAAACTGTTTCTTTTTTCTAGACCGATACGTACCACATATACTGCTCAATCCCTGACAAACTAGCAAACTCAGCCTAGCCGGATGGGTTGTACAGTCTTCTACAGGCACACTGAAACTACACCACTGGCTGTCTGTAGCTATGTCTCACACAAATACCCTCTTTGTCCCATAATGTGCTTTGTTTATTACATATCAAGTTACTGAGCATGCGTATCCATAACATCTGTTACTGTGTTAGTAGTTTTATTTTGGAGGGGTCTGGTGGCATACTCCTGAGTATTTTTCTGATTTTGTTCTCGTAGTAAACACAAAATCTACTGTGTATTTATTCTTTCAGCTGTGTCATTCCATAACGGTCAGATCAAAATCAACAAATACGGACATTTCAAAATGATATCAATAAATGTATAGCATATTAACACAATGCTACCATGCAACAACGCAAATAGTAAATTAAGCAACATTCATTGAAATTAAGATCAAAAGAGTAGTATCTTAAAGAAAAATAACACAAATTCACCAATATACAACAATATTAAATTTTCCTTTGTGAAATGAATCTTGCCTCTAACATTAAAATATGCTTATTAGCTAGATGCTAGATGCATCAAAAAAGCTTGGGAAAAGTCTGAAAATGTAATAGACTTTTCCTCTTTTTGCAAAGACAAACCCCAAACCTTTCTTATAGCAGGAGTATTCATATTTATATTGCCCATACATGTTGCTTCATGCTACAAAATATATTTAAACTTTAAAATGTTTACGTTGTTGGCAACAGATCGTAAAAATGGAAAATATAGATTTCTTAAATGCTACTCAAATATCCCCATCTGCCCACATTTACCTGTTATTTAATTTCCCAGTTTAAATTAAACTTACTCAGCCTCCCCTTCAATGTGCAGTGTTGTAGACACATTCTTGCTTTTTAGTTCAATGACCTCTGAGCAGTTAAGATGTAAATGGTGTGGATGCCATAACTTTGATGACAATTTATTTTCAAACTCAAATGGGAAGGGGGATTAGCGCCATTCGATCATTCTGATCTTGCCAGTTTACATTCTGTTTCGCTGCACACGAGAGCTCAGCGGTCAGGATGGTGGATCAGATAAGGAGGAGGGGGGTGGCTTTTAGGAAAAAGGGGTGGCTCCCCCTCTTTTATAAGCCCCTCTATAAAACCCTTGAGGTACAGTAAATACAACGTCCTATGCTTTTTTTGCTCTGTATGAAATGCTCTCTTCTGTAAAAAGAAAAACCAAGCAGAATAAATGGACTTCAACCTTTGGCAACACTGGGTGTTATTGACTACAGGTAGTCACAGACATTGATATTTTTGCTCTTGTATCCAGGTTCTGTGTTGTAGTCAGTGCTACTGTGAGGGGGGCAGAGAGGCCTGCATTCTCCTGCAGCAGTCAGACAGTCTACAGGTCACATACCGGTACATGGACTGTATGCTGCCACTTATCCATAAACAGGTGCACCAGTGTAGATGTGCACACACAGCAGGATGGAGAGGATGACATGAGTCAGGTCGCTTCCTGTCCATATGATACTTCAGCCTATCACATTTCAGACACTCGTTGTGTTCAGAGGGGTTAAGGATGGAAATGCAGATTAACCAAAATTCAGATACATTCAATCACATACAATATTTACCAGATTTGAGCAAAACCCAAACTAAATTCACCCTCCAAAAATACCAATATGAGCACTGTATTAAGGCATCTGACAATTACTGTAAGTGTCACAGATTAGGGGGAGCCCCTTGTTACTCCACCAACACATGACTGTTTCCAGCACACCCCCAACACAGACCAGTACAGGTAAGTATGCTCAGGGTAAGTTTTTTTATTTTAAATTCATGGTTTACCATGTATCGGACCCCGTTTCCCTACCTCCAACGGCAGACTGCACGATTTTCCCGGACTGTGTCGACACAATATAGCCTCCCCTCAGGTAGGTTACCTTCCCCCTGACTCCCACAGGTAGGTTACCCTCCCCCTGACTCCCTCAGGTAGTGTAACCTACTCCCTCAGGTAGGTTACACTCTCCCTGACTCCCTCGGGTAGGTTACCCTCCCCCTGACTCCCTCGGGTAGGTTACCCTCCCCCTGACTCCCTCGGGTAGGTTACCCTCCCCCTGACTCCCTCGGGTAGGTTACCCTCCCCCTGACTCCCTCGGGTAGGTTACCCTCCCCCTGACTCCCTCGGGTAGGTTACCCTCCCCCTGACTCCCTCGGGTAAATAGCGGGCATGCAAAAGTAACACTGCAGCACACTGCACGCTGAATTGTTCTGATATGGCACTGAAACAAGATAGTTATTCTCAGTGGCAACCTGTCATTGCCTGTTTTGCATGTTATTTTGGCATTAATACGTGTCACATATCAGTTTGCAAACAATGTAAAATACTATAAATAATAATTTACTTAATAAAGCTGCATACAAACTAGGTCTCTTTTTTGTTTTCCTGAGTAAGGCAGCTCCAAAATGTAGGTGTTTCAGCCTAGCTCAGTGCTTTCTGTGGTGATGGGGCAGCCAGTGGAAAATACAGACCGTAGGGGTTGGTAATGTTCTCTAGTTGTGCCGTGATTGGCTCTGTGTTCTGTCACTCATGGGGACACTAATCACCCTAAATTGAAGGCCCTTGGGTGCTGCCATAGAGTTACATTAGAAGTGCCTGTATAAAGAAGGCTCAAGGTCATTGGCCACAGATAAAATGATGTCAATTCATGTTATATCTACAGTAGCTTTGATTGGACCGAGCATCTCAACATCGCACTTGCAAAATCTTAGCTAGCAAGCTAGCAGTCATCATCATGAATCAAGTCGACAATCTACTGGCAAATCCTTTTTAATCCTTGTCATATGAAGATAAATAATAAAGAGAAATTACAGATAAAACGAATCGGTGCTCATCGACTATTGGACATAAACATTACACAACAAGTTGGAAATCGCAAATCCAACAATGAGTGGTTTGGAAGGAATCAGTGGCTAACTGCAAGCATTGCAAAGCAATCACTAGCCTGCTATTCAGTGGAGTGGGTGTGTGGTCCCTAGTCTGGGTTTAATGGTCTCTTTTCCAAGATTAAAAGGATAATCATTCAACATTGGCCATGATGTCAATCCAGCATGACTTCTGCCGTGCTCAAAACAACTGGAAACTCGGAACTGGGAAATATGACAGTTCAAGCCAACTGGGAACTCTGAAAAAAACTAGCTCCAACTGAGAAAATACCTTTTGAATGGTCATCCAACTCGGAATTGCAAGTCGGGAACTCGGGCCTCTTTCTAGAGCTCCGACCTGAAGATCACTGACGTCATCAAGATTCGACCTTGTTCTTTTCTGAGTTTTCAGTTGTCTTGGAAGCACCATAAATCCAGACAAAGCCAGACTTTAATGACAACATTTTCTCACGATGGACCGCCGCACCACCTTCCTGTTCAAGTGAGCACAGCACAACAAGGTAAGTCCAAAAATGTTTTGTATGCTGCTGCATAAATTATGTAATATGCCAGGAGATATGTATACTGCAGCCAAGAAAGTAATACTAAGTGTATTAAGCTGTAGTAAGCTGTTAGTAGACCATGTGCCTCACCCTAATGATTTAGTCCCTTTTCCACACTTAATTTCACCTACTTTTCTGACTTGGTGGTGCACATGTAGCCTATAGCCTGTTTTAGAGAAATGTAATCATTGACTATTGTAAGCGCTTTCATTGTCTGCTTATATGCCCAATTTATTTATTTGTTTTTGGGGTGGAAGGTAGCCTAGTGGTTAGAGCGTTGAGCCAGTAACCGAAAGGTTGCTGGATTGAATCCCCAAGCTGACAAGGTAAAAATGTGTCGTTCTGCCCCTGAACAAGGCAGTCAACTCACTGTTCCCTGATAGGCCATCATTGTAAATAAGAATTTGTTCTTAACTGACTTGCCAAGTTAAATAAAAAAATTCATGATAATTCATCCTACGGTTCTGACTTGGTGTACAGGGAGAATATTGTAAGAACAGCCCATGTTCTGAATTCTGTCGCTGTACATTTCAAAAGTGCTGAAAAAAATTGTCATATTGACTACGTCTGTCCTAGCTCGCTCATTAATGTCTTAATCGAAATTACGGATTGCCTCTTATCCGCTCGTCGTCCTCTTATGCCATAGTTTGTACATCTCAATTGTCTGTAGAAACCACATTTGTTTAAGCAAGTCAGCCATATCAGCTCTGTTTTTTTTAAAGGCAGTAAATGAGGCTGAATAAACTGTATTGCTGCCACAAGGCTCCGCTGATAGCCAGGTGTAGCAGTGGTAAGGTGTTGGGACTGCTGTTAGGACTCTGCTGTTGGGACAGCTTTATTTAGGCCCTAACAGTTTGTGGGCACCGTTTTTCACTTTTATAGTGAAATTAATGTATTGTTTAGTGTTGTGTTGTGTAGTGGCTTTGCTGGCATGCATCTAAAAAACATGTTTTGGGGTTTGCCCACTAAGATTTACATGCTAAAATCGCCACTGGTTATTCTAAGGGAAGGCACTGCAAACAATATGGTGAAAGGCACTACAATCTCGCTCTGGTGCTGCACACAATATGAGACCCATCCTTGGCCCTGCTCTACTCTGCCAACCCCTCTAAAGGACTACTGCTATGGGACAAATAGGGAGGGGGAAAGACACACAAGACAACATATAGAAAGGGTGGGGATAGGTTCTAGATTTCTAGGGTCCGATGAGAACCATTTCCCCACAAAATCAAATAAACGTCTCCCTGTTCTGGAACGCGCCCGGTCTGAGACTGCTTGGCGACGTCACCAATAGCCCCGCCTCCGGTGCTAAACGAGAGGAAGACAGATGGCAGGGAAACCTGCCGACAATAGTGTCTTTTAGTGGAGTGGCAAAACAGCCCAGAGAGAGTAGTGTAAGGGGAACACAGGAAGAATCACGTCCCTTACTTGGTGGAGCTAAAGCTCCTAGATGTCCTTTATACCAATGCCTATCTTGGTCCATTGCTCTCCAATCACCACGCAGTTCCACAGCCCCAATTCGTTGTCAACTTAGACGCCCACTTCCTCACTCAAATTCGCCAGTAAGACTTCTCGTCCCTCTAGTAAGACACGAAGGACTGGCAGTCCAGGCCGAAGGTGTCCTAGAATGACAAAAGGCTGCGGTTGCCATTGGGGGGCTAGTTTACCCTGATCACGTTGTGTATGTAAATTGAAGGGGGTCTAAGGTTTCCGGGATGATGGAAACCCTAGACCCTGGGGCAGGCTTGGCAGGCAGCAGTGGGTGTGGCTTCTGGAGTGGGCGTGTTCCTGGTAATTTGCAAACATTTACTTCTCTCATCTTAATGTGTCTTTGACATGGGATAATCTATCAACTCCTTTTGGTCATATTATATACACCAGGCTATATTCAATATAATTCATTTAGCCTATTTTGTTCAGAGAAAAACAATTCTCAGAGGTAAGAATTCCCCATGTGGATATTTTATGATGCATTTTCTATCTCAACCTTTAGTTCTGTGTTGTCATCACGAGGTCTTACCAGAACCTTTTTGTCGTTCTCTTTTCATAGACCTACAGCCAGTAAGACCTTGTCAACACCACCACACTACTAACACAACTACACGCATGTACAAAACAAATATTGTAACTATCTTTTCATTGTGTTTCTGTTGTAGATAACTTGGTGATTGGAGCTGTGAACAGTGGAGGCATGGTGGATTCTGGGGATGCTGGGATGTATTCTCTGAGCACCTCTGTACCGTCCACATTTTTGGCCTCAGGTGAGTCCATTCTGTTTCTAACTAAACGTCTTCTGTCCCTGTCTTCCTGACCTGGAACGTGAATTTGAGACGCTCAGCACAACAACACTTTGTCACTCCATTTCAACAGTACTAACTTTGAACAGAAAATGATGTGTTAGTCAGAGCATCTGGGTAGCGTGAGAACAGAACTGTAAGTCTACAGGGTGGTTTGAGTCAGGAGGAGAAGTGTGACGTAACATTAAAACATCATGCTTTCACTTCTTCTGTTCTGCTGTTACTAATGCACTGGGGCAAAACTTGGTAAAGTAGCACACATGCAATGTAGGCCTACACATGACCCAACCAGCAGTCATAACCTCTTAATCATGGCATTGTCTCTCTGTGATGTACAGGACCTGTTGGTGTGGATACACAGGGATCTGCAAATTAAGATGTAAGTACAACAAATATAATTATATTACTTTGTCTAAATAATTGTTTGCGAACAGACAGCTGAGGAGGATAAAAGGTCTCTCTCTCTTTCTCTCTCTCTCTGTACCAATCACATTCATGCTCCCAGGTGAGTTAATTCAGACTGCTTATACATTAATAATAATAATATCTTGGATTCATATAGCTCAAGTTGTACTTAAATCAGGAAGGAATATGTCAGAACATCCTGGGAGTGTGAGAACTGAGCTGTACACTCCGGTGGTTTGATGTCATGAGGAGAAGAGTGAAGTGACATGACTTCAGACCTTACATCCACTTCTGTTCTCATGTAATGCACTGACTCACTCACTCACTCACTCACTCACTCACTCACTCACTCACTCACTCACTCACTCACTCACTCACTCACTCACTCACTCACTCACTCACTCACTCACTCACTCACTCACTCACTCACTCACTCACTCACTCACTCACTCACTCACTCACTCACTCACTCACTCACTCACTCACTCACTCACTCACTCACTCACTCACTCACTCACTCACTCACTCACTCACTCTGTGTTGTACAGCCCTTGTTAAAGCCAATCGACAGTCACCTGAAAACAACGTCAATTCAGAATCTGTAGCTTTGTCTCACACGTCTCACAAATACCCTCACACATGATGTCCTTTGTTTAACCATAACATCACCGGGGGAAAACTACCAGCCCTCCAGGACACCTACAGCACCCAATGTCACAGGAAGGCCAAAAAGATCATCAACCACACGAGCCAAGTCCTATACACCTCGCTATCATCCAGAAGGCGAGGTCAGTACAGGTGCATCAAAGCTGGGACCGAGGGGCTGAAAAACAGCTTCTATCTCAAGGCCATCAATCACTTTGGCACTAATTTCAGAACCTTGATGTCATTTTTCAAAACTCGATGATCAAAATGCACATTTTTCAAAACTCTAACACTTTTTCCCAATTGCTTGGAAACAATACACATAAAGCTAAGATAATTTGTTCATTGAACTAAAATCACCTGTTCAAAATGACACAACTTAACATCAAAGTATTACCATTTCAAAATGCAATTCCCACATTACATCTGAGATGACTGTCTATTAATTTAATTACAATGATCTAACTATCAATTGATACAACTGCTCAAAATGATAAGTAACTGTTGCATTACTCTTAATGCATAGTCTTATGGAAACTGACAAACAATATTCCATGTTTAGATCATGAACATTTCCGGATAACGAGATCCATTGACACCAATTACCGTGGAACATGAACTAATTGGACTACATTATCTATGGATGTAATATTTCATCATCATTCTTTATCGGACACTGTTCTATGATCCATTTACCACTTTTCCAGACCATGTTTTCAGGTTTGACATTACTGTACACTCACCGGCCACTTTATTAGGTACACATATCTAGTACTGGGTAGGACCTCCTTTTGCCTCCACAACAGCCTGAATTAGTCACGGTGTTGTACGTTAATCTCTTCCAAGATGGCGTAGCAGTCGGACGTGTGTTGTCTTGTCCTGTCCCGTGTAAATAGTCTTCGTATTTTTCGTATACATTTCGTATATATTTTAATTTCACTTTCCATCTAGGAACTGAATATACATTCCTACATTCCGCCTCACCCAATGTGGTACGGACCTGCTATTTTTTATACTTTAGAACCGTAACCCCAATCAGAAGCTAGCCAGATAACTAGCTACTAGCTAGTAGTCAGTTAGCCACTGCTGCGGTCTTCACCCTCAACTCGGACACAGCCAGCTTCAATACCGGGCCAATACCTGCCAGTCTGCAAGCGCGATATCAACCCAGAGCATATAGGACTGCTTTTTCTCTACCACATCACCGGATTCCTGACGCAAGCTCTGGACAATTACACCGTATCATCACAGCTAGCTAGCTGCAACCGAGTGGCTACTACTGGCTAACACCTCTGTCCCGAAGCAAGCACCAGTTAGCCTTGAGCTAGCCTCGAGCTAGGCCCATCTGCCGGCTAGCCGAAGAGGTCTACCAGCGAATTCTTGGGCTACAATACCTCTTTTGCCAATTGGACTGGACCTTTTTTTGCCGACACAGAGCCCTGCCAATCCATCACAACTGGTCTAAATCAGCTACAAGCTAATTTAGCCATTTTTTTGCCGCTGCTAGTAGCTTTTACCTACTGCACAGACACCAGCCCTGTTATTAGCCTGGATATTACTCACCAATTTACCAGCATCGGACTGTCTCTCGACAACAACGCCGGATTCCTGCCGTAATCCCTGAGCCACTACTTCTGATCCTCACAGCTAGCTTGCAGCTAGCGCAGCTAGCGCCACTGCCACGAAGCTAGCACCAGTTAGCAAACACAATTCTACAATTCACAACCTCTCTTTCGCCATCCGGCTTGGATTCTCTGTCGACACGACCACGTCTGAGCAGACCCCCTCCGTCTGAGCAGACCACCCCCCGGGCTACTAACTTTAAACGCCGCGTGCTAGCTTAGTGGAGGCCTCCCTGCTCCATCTACGGCTGCCCCCTGGACACTATGATCACTTGGCTACATAGCTGATGCATGCTTGACTGTCCATTAATTCACGGTACTCCATTCTGTTTATTTGTGTTTTATCTGTCGGCTCTGTGCTTTAACTCAGGATCTGTGTGTAGTTAATCCGACCCTCTCTGCCTAGTCGTCGCCATTTTTACCTGTTGTTGCTGTGTTAGACTAGCACCCTGTTATTGCTGCTGTTATCTTACCTGTTGTTTTAGCTAGCTCTCCCAATCAAGACCTGCAATCACTTTATGCCTTATTGTATGTCTCTCTCAAATATCAATATGCCTTGCATACTGTTGTTCAGGCTAGTTATCATTATCATTGTTTTGGTTTGCAATGGACCCTGTAGTTCCACTCTCCGTACCTCTGATACCTCCTTTGTCCCACCCCCCACACATGCGGTGACCTCACCCATTGAGACCAGCATGTCCAGAGATACAACCTCTCTTATCATCACCCAGTGCCTGGGCTTGCCTCCGCTGTACCCGCGCCCCACCATACCCCTGTCTGCACATTATGCCCAGAATCTATTCTACCACGCCCATAAATCTGCTCCTTTTATTCTTTGTCCCCAACGCTCTAGGCGACCAGTTTTGATAGCCTTTAGCCGCACCCTCATCCTACTACTCCTCTGTTCCTCGGGTGATGTGGAGGTAAACCCAGGCCCTGCATGTCCCCAGTCACCCTCATTTGTTGACTTCTGTGATCGAAAAAGCCTTGGCCTCATGCATGTCAACATCAGAAGCCTCCTCCCTAAGTTTGCCTTACTCACCGCTTTAGCACACTCTGCCAACCCTGATGTCCTTGCCGTGTCCGAATCCTGGCTTAGGAAGGCCACCAAAAATTCTGAGATTTCCATACCCAACTATAACACTTTCCGTCAAGATAGAACTGCCAAAGGGGGAGGAGTTGCAATCTACTGCAGAGATAGCCTGCAAAGTTCTGTCATACTTTCCAGGTCTATGCCCAAACAGTTCGAACTTCTAATTTTAAAAATTAATCTCTCCAGAAATAAGTCTCTCACTGTTGCCGCCTGCTACCGACCCCCCTCAGCTCCCAGCTGTGCCCTGGACACCATCTGTGAATTGATCGCTCCCCATCTAGCTTCAGAGTTTGTTCTGTTAGGTGACCTAAACTGGGATATGCTTAACACCCCGGCAGTCCTACAATCCAAGCTTGATGCCCTCAATCTCACACAAATCATCAAGGAACCCACCAGGTACAACCCTAAATCCGTAAACATGGGCACCCTAATACATTTACATTTAAGTCATTTAGCAGACGCTCTTATCCAGAGCGACTTACAAATTGGTGCATTCACCTTATGATATCCAGTGGAACAACCACTTTACAATAGTGCATCTAACTCTTTTAAGGGGGGGGGGGGGTTAGAAGGATTACTTTATCCTATCCTAGGTATTCCTTAAAGAGGTGGGGTTTCAGGTGTCTCCGGAAGGTGGTGATTGACTCCGCTGACCTGGCGTCGTGAGGGAGTTTGTTCCACCATTGGGGTGCCAGAGCACCCCAATGGTGCTCTGGCACCATTGGTTATAAGTTTTATCATTGATAAAAGTATGACAGAACTTTGCAGGCTATCTCTGCAGTAGATTGCAACTCCTCCCCCTTTGGCAGTTCTATCTTGACGGAAAGTGTTATAGTTGGGTATGGAAATCTCAGAATTTTTGGTGGCCTTCCTAAGCCAGGATTCGGACACGGCAAGGACAAAATTATTATTTATTTATCTGGCTAAATAAGTCTCTCACTGTTGCCGCCTGCTACCGACCCCCCTCAGCTCCCAGCTGTGCCCTGGACACCATCTGTGAATTGATCGCTCCCCATCTAGCTTCAGAGTTTGTTCTGTTAGGTGACCTAAACTGTGACCTAAACATAATAGACATTATCCTGACCAACCTGCCCTCCAAATACACCTCTGCTGTCTTCAATCAAGATCTCAGCGATCACTGCCTCATTGCCTGTATCCGCCACGGGTCCGCGGTCAAACGACCACCCCTCATCACTGTCAAACGCTCCCTAAAACACTTCTGCGAGCAGGCCTTTCTAATCGACCTGGCCCGGGTACCCTGGAAGGATATTGACCTCATCCCGTCAGTTGAGGATGCCTGGTCATTCTTTAAATGTTACTTCCTCACCATATTAGACAAGCATGCTCCGTTCAAAAAATGCAGAACCAAGAACAGATATAGCCCTTGGTTCACTCCAGACCTGACTGCCCTCGACCAGCACAAAAACATCCTGTGGCGAACTGCAATAGCATCGAAGAGCCCCCGCGATATGCAACTGTTCAGGGAAGTCAGGAACCAATACACGCAGTCAGTCAGGAAAGCAAAGGCCAGCTTTTTCAAGCAGAAATTTGCATCCTGTAGCTCTAACTCCAAAAAGTTCTGGGATACTGTAAAGTCCATGGAGAACAAGAGCACCTCCTCCCAGCTGCCCACTGCACTGAGGCTAGGTAACACGGTCACCACCGATAAATCCGTGATAATCGAAGACTTCAACAAGCATTTCTCAATGGCTGGCCATGCCTTCCTCCTGGCGACTCCAACCTTGGCCAACAGCCCCGCCCCCCCCGCTGCTACTCGCCCAAGCCTCCCCAGCTTCTCCTTTACCCAAATCCAGATAGCAGATGTTCTGAAAGAGCTGGAAAACCTGGACCCATACAAATCAGCTGGGCTTGACAATCTGGACCCCCTATTTCTGAAACTGTCCGCCGCCATTGTCGCACCCCCTATTACCAGCCTGTTCAACCTCTCCTTCGTATCATCTGAGATCCCCAAGGATTGGAAAGCTGCCGCGGTCATCCCCCTCTTCAAAGGGGGAGACACCCTGGACCCAAACTGTTACAGACCTATATCCATCCTGCCCTGCCTATCTAAGGTCTTCGAAAGCCAAGTCAACAAACAGATCACTGACCATCTCGAATCCCACCGTACCTTCTCCGCTGTGCAATCCGGTTTCCGAGCCGGTCACGGGTGCACCTCAGCCACGCTCAAGGTACTAAACGATATCATAACCGCCATCGATAAAAGACATTACTGTGCAGCCGTCTTCATCGACCTGGCCAAGGCTTTCGACTCTGTCAATCACCATATTCTTATCGGCAGACTCAGTAGCCTCGGTTTTTCTAATGACTGCCTTGCCTGGTTCACCAACTACTTTGCAGACAGAGTTCAGTGTGTCAAATCGGAGGGCATGTTGTCCGGTCCTCTGGCAGTCTCTATGGGGGTACCACAGGGTTCAATTCTCGGGCCGACTCTTTTCTCTGTATACATCAATGATGTTGCTCTTGCTGCGGGCGATTCCCTGATCCACCTCTACGCAGACGACACCATTCTATATACTTCCGGCCCTTCCTTGGACACTGTGCTATCTAACCTCCAAACGAGCTTCAATGCCATACAACACTCCTTCCGTGGCCTCCAACTGCTCTTAAACGCTAGTAAAACCAAATGCATGCTTTTCAACCGTTCGCTGCCTGCACCCGCACGCCCGACTAGCATCACCACCCTGGACGGTTCCGACCTAGAATATGTGGACATCTATAAGTACCTAGGTGTCTGGCTAGACTGCAAACTCTCCTTCCAGACTCATATCAAACATCTCCAATCCAAAATCAAATCAAGAATCGGCTTTCTATTCCGCAACAAAGCCTCCTTCACTCACGCCGCCAAACTTACCCTAGTAAAACTGACTATCCTACCGATCCTCGACTTCGGCGATGTCATCTACAAAATAGCTTCCAATACTCTACTCAGCAAACTGGATGCAGTTTATCACAGTGCCATTCGTTTTGTTACTAAAGCACCTTATACGACCCACCACTGCGACCTGTATGCCCTAGTCGGCTGGCCCTCGCTACATGTTCGTCGTCAGACCCACTGGCTCCAGGTCATCTACAAGGCTATGCTAGGTAAAGTGCCGCCTTATCTCAGTTCACTGGTCACGATGGCTACACCCACCCGCAGCACGCGCTCCAGCAGGTGTATCTCACTGATCATCCCTAAAGCCAAAACCTCATTTGGACGCCTTTCCTTCCAGTTCTCTGCTGCCTGCGACTGGAACGAATTGCAAAAATCTCTGAAGTTGGAGACTTTTATCTCCCTCAACAACTTTAAAAATCTGCTATCCGAGCAGCTAACCGATCGCTGCAGCTGTACATAGTCCATCTGTAAACTACCCACCCAATTTACCTACCTCACCCCCCATACTGCTTTTATTTATTTACTTTTCTGCTCTTTTGCACACCAGTATCTCTTCTTGCACATGATCATCTGATGATTTATCACTCCAGTGTTAATCTGCTAAATTGTAATTATTCGATTTATTGCCTACCTCATGCCTTTTGCACACATTGTATATAGATTCTCTTTTTTTTCTACCATGTTATGGACTTGTTTATTGTTTACTCCATGTGTAACTCTGTGTTGTCTGTTCACACTGCTATGCTTTATCTTGGCCAGGTCGCAGTTGCAAATGAGAACTTGTTCTCAACTAGCCTACCTGGTTAAATAAAGGTGAAAAAAATAAAAATAAATAAGAGATGCCCTTCTCCACACCACTGTTTTAAACGGCTGTTATTTGAGTATTTGTGGCCTTTCTGTTAGCTTGAATGAGTCTGGACATTCTCCTCTGACCTCTCTCATTAACAAGGTGTTTTTGCCCACAGAACTGCCGCTCGCTGAATTTGTTTTGTTTATCGCACCATTCTCTGTAAACTCTAGAGACTGTAGTATGTAAAAAAAAAGCAGGAGGGCAGCGGTTTCTGAGATGCTGGAACCACCATGTGTGGCACCAACAAACATACCACGGTCAAAGTTGTTTAGATTACGCATCTTGCCCGTTCTAATGTTTGGTCGAACAACAACTAAAGCTCTACTCTATATACTCTATATGTTGAGTTGCAGGCAGCCACATGATTCGCTGTTTGAAGGAGCAGGCTATTTGCATTAACACGCAAGTGGCCAGTGAGTGTATGTATGCAGTGTATGTATTGCTTTTTCAATACTGACAACTCATTACTGATGATTGATTTCACATTGTGGTATGAGTATATTTTGAAATGAGTGGTATCCACTTACAACAACATAGCGATAACATGGAGCCAGCAGGTGATCCAGGTCACAATAGAGGTCAAGCAGTGGGAGGAGGAAGACGAGGAAGACGTATTGGTCAAAGGAATGGCAGGGGACAAGCACCCCTTCTGAGAGGTGGTCGTGGGCCTCGTTTGAGAGGTGTGGGGGAACGTGGTAGAGGACAAGCACCCCTTCTGAGAGGTGGTCGTGGGCCTCGTTTGAGAGGTGTGGGGGAACGTGGTAGAGGACAAGCACCCCTTCTGAGAGGTGGTCGTGGGCCTCGTCTGAGAGGTGTGGGGGAACGTGGTAGAGGACAAGGCCACGGACCAAGACAGTGGCAGCAACAGCAAAGAGTGTCCTATGAAATCCGAGCACAGGGTAGGTGATGTGACTAAATGTGTTCTTACTGTAATTTTCCCTGCAGAATTGAGACTAGGCCAAATAGGGGAGGCAGAGGCAAAATTCTGACTGACCAACAAGAGTGGGCTGTGGTCAATTTGGTTCGGGCCAGAAATGATATTCGCCTTACAGAAATTTGGCAGCACATCTTGGACAATGACGACATGTTCAACAATGTGGAAGCCATAAGTTTGCCGACTATTGTACGCATGCTGAAAAGGCACCAGGTGTCTCTAAAACAGCTATACCGTGTGCCTTTTGAAAGAAATGCAGACAGAGTGAAGCAACTGAGGACTGAGTATGTTCAGGTATGTTCAGTTTCAAGATGCCTGTTGTGAAAAATTCCCCAAAAATTCTACATCATTGTAATCAGTAATTATCTTTCCAAAATATCTTTTTAGATGGTGATGAAGCTGGATGCTGATGAAAACCTTCACAAATTCCTATTTTTGGATGAGGCAGGCTTCAACCTGGCCAAGACAAGGAGGAGAGGTTGGAATTTCATTGGCTAGCGGGCAACCATCCAAGTACCTGGACAACATGTGGCCAACATCACCATGTGTGCAGCTATATCAGAAGATGGTGTGGTGGGACACAGACCTCGTATTGGATCATATAATGCAGCTCTCCTTGTGTAACCTTCTTGATGAGCTAAATCAGGTCTGTAGAGCTGATGTCGTGACCTATGTCATTGCATGGGATAATGTCAGGTTCCACCATGCTCAAATGGTGCAAGCATGGTTTCGGGCCCATCCGCAATTTATCCCCCTGTACTTACCCCCATACTCTCCTTTCCTTAACCCGATTGAGACATTTTTCTCCAAGTGGAGGTGGAAGGTATATGATAGGTGCCCTCAGGAACAAGCCACCCTTCTCCAGGCCATGGATGATGTATGCAATGACATCACGGCAGACCAGTGTCAGGCCTGGATTCGCCATGCCCGAAGATTCTTCCCAAGATGTTTGGCTAATGAAAACATCCATTGTGATGTGGATGAGAACCTGTGGCCAAATCCACAAGACAGGGTTGATGGAAATATAGAAGTACAGTAATCAATCCTTTGTTTTGCTTTTTACAGTAAGCCAGGTGAGGAACACAGCAGTTGACGTTTTACTGTAGTGTTTTTCTTTTTTGTAGCTAATTATTTTTGCTTTGATTCAAAGAAACCTATGTTGTGATTTTATTGTATTTCATCAATACATTTCAGATTTTGTCCAATGATTCCACTGTGTCTGTAGTATTCTCTCTACTAGTCCTTTTACAGTTATGTATTACGTGTAGTACCATAATGAAACATGTATCACATATTTTGTACTACAATATTTAACGATCGTATGAACAACTACACAGTGAAACTATCTGTATATTGTGTGTGGGTGATCTAAATTAATGCTCCTATGGTATTTCATGATAAAAGAGTTATTTGAACCAATGCAAGGTTTCTTTAAAGATATGAATGCACAATGCATCGTTTTGAACATTGGACAGCCTGTGTAACAAGTGATGACCGTTTTGAGTTTTGTGTCTAGAGTTTTGAAAAATGACCACAAGATTCTGAAATTAGTGCCAAAGGGATTGTAAAAAACTGTAAATAGCCATCACTAATTGGCTTCCACCCAGTTACGCAACCCTGCAAGTAAGAGGCTGCTGCCTTATATACATATACTTGGAGTCACTGGCCACTTTAATAATAGAACACTAGTCACTTTAATAATGTTTAAATAATGTTTACATACTGCTTTACTCATCTCATATGTATATACTGTATTCTATTCTACTGCATTTTAGTCAATGCCACTCCAACATTGCTCAATCTAATAATGATATATTTCTTAATTACTTTCTTTTACTTTTAGATGAGTGTGTATTGTTGTGAATTGTTAGATATTACTTTACTCTTGGAGCTAGAAACACAAGCCTTTCTCTACACCTGTCACACCCTGATCTGTTTCACCTGTCTTGTGCTTGTCTCCACCCCCCACCAGGTGTCACACCCTGATCTGTGTCACCTGTCTTGTGCTTGTCTCCACCCCCCACCAGGTGTCACCCTGATCTGTGTCACCTGTCTTGTGCTTGTCTCCACCCCCCACCAGGTGTCACACCCTGATCTGTGTCACCTATCTTTTGCTTGTCTCCACCACCCACCAGGTGTCTCCCATTTGTCCCCATTACCTCACTGTGTATTTATACATGCGTTTTCTGCTTGTCTGTTGCCAGTTTGTCTTGTCCCGTCAAGTCCTACCAGCGTGTTTCCTGTGCTCTAGTTTTTGTTTTTCCTAGTCTTCCCAGTTATGACCATTCTGCCTACCCTGACCCTGAGCTTGCCTGTCGTTCTATACCTTACTGACAGATTACAGCCCTGGATTACTGACCTCTGCCTGCCCTTGACCTGTCATTTGCCTGCCCCCTGTTTTGTAAATAAACATCTGTGATTCGAACTGTCTGCATCTGGGTCTTATCCTGAGTCCTGATAACACCCGCAATAACATCTGCTAAATATGCAGTGGTGTAAAGTACTTAAGTAAAAATACTTTAAAGTATTATTTAAGTTGTTTTTTGGGGTATCTGTACTTTACTTTACTATTTTGACAACTTTTTACTCCATACATTTTCCCTGACACCCATTTTAAATGCTTAGCAGGACAGAAAATGGTCCAATTCACACACTTATCAAGAGAACATCCCTGGTCATCCATAATTCCTCTGGTAATTTACAAACAAAGCATAATTTACATGTTTTGTTTGTAAATGATGTCTGAGTGTTGGAGTGTGCCACTGGCTATCCATACATTTAAAAAAACAAGAACATTGTGCCGTCTGGTTTGCTTAATATAAGGAATTTTAAATTATTACTTACTTTTACTTTTGATACTTAAGTAGATTTGAGAAATTCCATGTATTTTTTACACTTAAATATATTTTAAAATAAATACTTTTAGACTTTTACTCAAGTAGTATTTTACTGGGTGACTTTCACTTTTACTTGAGTCATTTTCTATTAAGGTATCTTTACTTTTACTCAAGTATGACAATTGGGTACTTTTTCCACCACTGTGAATATGTGTATGTGACCAATACAATTTGATTTGTTACTGTGTTATTATAATTTTTTTTGGGGGGGGGGGGGGGGGTTGCAGGGGTCCGGTGCCATACTTCCCTTTTAGCTTGTTGTGTATTTTCCCCACTAAATGCTAAATTGAACATTTCTTTTGGAAAAGACAATCACTCTATTACTAAAATAATTGACTGTACTTTCTTCTATTCTGTCACCTGGGCTAAAAGCTCATTTGTGTCACTTCACTCCTTCCATAATGCAAAATAAAATATCTGTGGAGTCAAAATCTATAAATACAGACACCTTAAAATCACACTTCCATCAATTAATGTCTCCCATATTCACACATAAAGCTGAGATTAGATTAAATAAATAAAAATTAAGTCAAAACAGTAGAATCTTTGAAAAAAACTTTTTACATCAACTATATTTAACAGTATGCATCCAATGTTGCTGATCCATTTTCTTTAATGTTGCGTATTAGCTAGATGCACAAAAAAAGCCTGGGAAAAAGCCTGAAAATGTAATTAAGGCTTTTACTGCTTTTGCAAAGACAAAGTTGGCAAACCCCAAAACTCTGATCTTACAGCAAAAGCATTGATATTTACAGTATATTTCCTACACACATTACTACAAGCTACAAAATATTATATTTTGGCTTTAAAAATGTTTACATTGTGTCATGACTACACGTGAGGATCACAATGGGTCAGATCAGCTTGGCAATGGCTGGCAATCCCCAGACCCACCCGCAAAGGTGGGGAGGAATGGTGGTGGTTTAGACACCTCCACACACCCGGTGGTAAATTTAAGCAGGAGAGAATGCTCTCTCTGGCTCTCTAGTATGTACATGTAGGTAGAGTTAATTAAAGTGACTATGCATAGATGACATTTACATTTACATTTTTAGTCATTTAGCAGACGCTCTTATCCAGAGCGACTTACAACAGAGAGTGGCAGTGGTGTGGAGAGGGGGAGGGGCAATGTGAATAGTCTGGGTAGCCATTTGACTAGATGTTCAGGAGTCTTATGGCTTGGGGGTAGAAGCTGTTTAGAAGCCTCTTGGACCTAGACTTGGCGCTCCGGTACAGCTTGACATGTGGTAGCAGAGAGAACAGTCTATGACTAGGGTGGCTGGAGTCTCTGACAATTTTCAGGGCCTTCCTCTGATACCGCCTGGTATAGAGGTCCTGGATGGCAGGGAGCTTGGCCCCAGTACTGGGCCGTTCGCACTACCCTAGTCAGAGTGACTAAGAATGATGTGTTCAGGCGTCTACAGGAGAGATGTGACTACAGAGAAAACACAGGATCACAAACTCTTTCTCCACACAGTGATGGATACATCATCACAGGTAAAAACCATCAATCCCTGCAATATTTATAAATATCATTTGAACTTTTGAGAATTATAATTGGAAAATGTAAACTTCAAATCATTTAAAATGCAAAAAAGGTGTGTCTTTTATGTCATTAAGGGACGGTTTCCCGGACACAGAGGACTAGCCTTAATCTGTGTCCGGAAAACCATCCCTAAGTGTCTGTCCTCTTCGAAAAAGGTCAGAAACCAAAGATCAGTACCAGCCTTGATGTAGATTCCGTCACATGTGAGATTCCTGGATCTGCCAGTGCTAACACCACCTGTAACCTGTTTGTTGGAGAAGAGAGTCAGCCATTCTTGACAACACAGATCTGGAAGAAAACACATTGGCATTCAAACAATGGTACTGTTTACTCTCTGTGACCAAAGAGTATCTGATCAGACATCTACAGTCAGTGAGGAGTAAGGAGGTGAGCTGTGACTACAGAGTGAGCTTAGGACCAAACTCTCTCTCTCCACGTAGTGATGGGTACAGCTTTACAGGCAAGTCACTAAACTCATAATCTGTACATATCTATGTGTCACAGGTCTCAGTAATCTGACATGATCATATCTTCTCTTTACCCTGTATTCATTCTAACCCACAAACTACAAACCACATTCTTAATCCCAAATACTCTTAGATTTAGTGGGAGTTCACATCAGTGATCCAACAACTATACAGACACCCTGTACAGCAGGTAGGCCTACACCATTTTAAAGGAGATACACGATACTATTAGTTCCTCAATAACAGAACAAATCATTAGATATTTGCACATTTTGGAATCATCTAACAGCCATATTCATGCAAATGTAATTTTAACAGAATTAATCAAATATGATTTATTATCACTTTCAACCAGGTTCCATTGTTATTTCTACTTTGCCTTCTGACACCCCAGAAAGTACAACTGCAAGTGAGTATGTCCATTAGGTTTTATTTATTTATAAAATTAAAATAATAAGCAAGTCAGTTAGTTTTGAGGAAGTTATTCTGGTTGGTGAGGCTCAGACAATATACAGATGGTCACATACATGCTTACTGTCACATTATAACAGACTCAAAAACAGGTCTTCATGTAAATGTTAGTGTAATCACAGAATTTTGACACAGGCACGCACGCACACAGACCCTCACACACAAATATACTGCTTACCTTGGGGTGGAAAGGATGGCATGATTCTGGCTGCTTCCCAGTGGTTAAGGATATTAATACTGATGAACCAAACCTCAGATATTCATTTAACTGACACTGTGGTGACCATTTCTGCAACATCATTCGAGCATGAAGAGAAACACAAACCATATTGCACGCTTCAAAAATACCTACATGTATGAGAAATGCATTAATACCTCTGACTATGAAGTACCTCAGAAAACAAACGTTCACTTACAAAACCCATCTACTAACAAAAAAATAATTATACTTAAAACACGCATAACCCTTTTTACAAAAAACACACCGAGCTACAGTCACACTTGTTGTCCACGACGACCATGAGGATGCTGATGGGAATCTGCTGAAGAGAGAGAGAGATAGTGAGAGAGAGATAAAGAGAGAAAGAGAGAAGGAAAGAGAGAGAGAGACAAAGAGAGAGAGAGAGAGAGAGAGAGAGAGAGAGAGAGAGAGAGAGAGAGAGAGAGAGAGAGAGAGAGAGAGAGAGAGAGAGAGAGAGAGAGAGAGAGAGAGAGAGAGAGAGAGAGAGAAAGAGAAAGAGAGAGAGAGAGAGAGAGAGAGAGAGAGAGAGAGAGAGAGAGAGAGAGAGAGAGAGAGAGAGAGAGAGAGAGAGAGAGAGAGAGAGAGAGAGAGAGAGAGAGAGAGAGAGAGAGAGAGAGAGAGAGAGAGAGAGAGGTCAATTCAATTCAGTTTGATGGTTGAAGGTTAAGTAATGCTACTCCATCAATACGACATTACCCTGTATGCAAATGATATGAGTGTCTATCAGTGCCTAACACCTAGGTAACTGTGTTCCTAGTAACTGACACAGCCCTCACAGTCGATGTTGCCTGTGGTCTCTTTGATGGTACGCTCAGAGACGAAGGCAGAGTAGGTACTCCGGGTCACATTGTACCATCATGGTCTTTCCCCTCAAAAAAACACATGACTCACGCAGAGACAGAGACACGCACGCACACACACCTTAAGATATATTCATGCACACACTGACCTTTGACAGAGGTCAACATGCCACCAGCTGTACTCCAGCAAGAAACTGATGAGGAAAACACAAGCATTTAATACACTTCAAAAAGCTACTGTTAAATAAATAAAGCCGAAAGACAGATGATGGAAAATAGGTCTGTGTTTATTTAGATTTCAGCAGCCTTCTTAAAGGAAAGGGGTTTGGGTTCAAGGGTAGGGGTCAGCATTAGGGGTTATAGTCAAGGTAACAATAACATTCTTAAAACAGGCAAATGTTCATATTTTCAGTTTGCAGCCAAAGCTCTGAACTTTATTCCTTTCATGGAACTTAAGTCTTTTTTTTTATCCTTCACATGCATCTTTTTACTCTGTATGAAATGTTCACTGCTGTAAAAATGAAAAGCAGGCAAAATAAATGGACTTCAACCATCCTGTAATCTCTTACTTCACATGATCCCTGTCATATCCCAAAATACAGAATTAGATTCTCCAAGATAATGCTACATATACAGTGGGGAGAACAAGTATTTGATACACTGCCGATTTTGCAGGTTTTCCTACTTACAAAGCATGTAGAGGTCTGTAATTTCTATCATAGGTACACTTCAACTGTGAGAGACGGAATCTAAAACAAAAATCCAGAAAATCACATTGTATGATTTTTAAGTAATTAATTTGCATTTTATTGCATGACATAAGTATTTGATCACCTACCAACCAGTAAGAATTCCGGCTCTCACAGACCTGTTAGTTTTTCTTTAAGAAGCCCTGCTGTTCTCCACTCATTACCTGTATTAACTGCACCTGTTTGAACTCGTTACCTGTATAAAAGACACCTGTCCACACACTCAATCAAACAGACTCCAACCTCTCCACAATGGCCAAGACGAGAGGGCTGTGTAAGGACATCAGGGAAAAAATTGTAGGCCTGCACAAGGCTGGGATGGGCTACAGGACAATAGGCAGGCAGCTTGGTGAGAAGGCAACAACTGTTGGCGCAATTATTAGAAAATGGAAGAAGTTCAAGATGACGGTCAATCACCCTCGGTCTGGGGCTCCATGCAAGATCTCACCTCGTGGGGCATCAATGATCATGAGGAAGGTGAGGGATCAGCCCAGAACTACACAGCAGGACCTGGTCAATGACCTGAAGAGAGCTGGGACCACAGTCTCAAAGAAAACCATTAGTAACACACTACGCCGTCATGGATTAAAATCCTGCAGCGCACGCAAGGTCCCCCTGCTCAAGCCAGCACATGTCCAGGCCCGTCTGAAGTTTGCCAATGACCATCTGGATGATCCAGAGGAGGAATGGGAGAAGGTCATGTGGTCTGATGAGACAAAAATAGAGCTTTTTGGTCTAAACTCCACTCGCCGTGTTTGGAGGAGGAAGAAGGATGAGTACAACCCCAAGAACACCATCCCAACCGTGAAGCATGGAGGTGGAAACATCATTCTTTGGGGATGCTATCTGCAAAGGGGACAGGACGACTGCACCGTATTGAGGGGAGGATGGATGGGGCCATGCATCGCGAGATCTTGGCCAACAACCTCCTACCCTCAGTAAGAGCATTGAAGATGGGTCGTGGCTGGGTCTTCCAGCATGACAACGACCCGAAACACACAGCCAGGGCAACAAAGGAGTGGCTCCGTAAGAAGCATCTCAAGGTCCTGGAGTGGCCTAGCCAGTCTCCAGACCTGAACCCAATAGAAAATCTTTGGAGGGAGCTGAAAGTCCGTATTGCCCAGCGACAGCCCCGAAACCTGAAGGATCTGGAGAAGGTCTGTATGGAGGAGTGGGCCAAAATCCCTGCTGCAGTGTGTGCAAACCTGGTCAAGAACTACAGGAAACGTATGACCTCTGTAATTGCAAACAAAGGTTTCTGTACCAAATATTAAGTTCTGCTTTTCTGATGTATCAAATACTTATGTCATGCAATAAAATGCAAATTAATTACTTAAAAATCATACAATGTGATTTTCTGGATTTTTGTTTTAGATTCCGTCTCTCACAGTTGAAGTGTACCTGTGATAAAAATTACAGACCTCTACATGCTTTGTAAGTAGGAAAACCTGCAAAATCGGCAGTGTATCAAATACTTGTTCTCCCCACTGTATTTAGCTCAAAAAATAAAACAATTGCGGATCTATGTTATCATTTTTAGCAGTTTCTTTTCAATTGTAAAGATAGACCACTCTTTTTAAAAGGTGACATTTTTTCTAGTTATTTCATAACTACCTTGACATAGAAGGTCTTATTTTCTACAGTGCAGGTAAAGTACACATGGATATTGATTTCTTTGCTCTGGCATCCACACAGGGGTCTGTAATGCTCTCAGAATGACATCATTGCATCACAGTGCTTTCTCATAGTTTATTTCTCAGTCTGATGTCCATATGGTTTCCCTCTTGGAACAGTGTTCTATTTATCTTGAACAATGCCTCCTTATTCATTATTTCTCTGCTGGTTAGCGATAAGCAACTCAGTTAGTTATGAGCAGGTTCTTCTGGTTGGCGAGGCTCCCTGCGCTTTGTCAGCATTTGATGGTGTGTTAAAGCCGGTCTATCAGTCTCTCCAGTGTTGGTTCCAGTGTTGGGTCCAGTGTGGTGGGCTTCGGCGGCAGTATGGTCATCTGGTGAAGAGAGTGGCCAGCAGGGGGAGCAGTGCTGCTGTGAGGGGGGCAGACAGGCCTGCTGCTCCTCCACACTCCATGGCATTCTCCTGCAGCAGACAGGGGGCATCAAAACATAGAGATACTAGAATTAATATATACACTATGTATCTATATATCTATATGGTTCAGACAATATACAGATGGTCACATACGTGCTAACTGTCACAGTATTACTCAACCAAAAACAGGTGTTCATGTACATTTTCATGTCATCACAGAGCAAATACATACTACGTACCTCAGGGTGGAAAGGATGACATGATTCTGGCCGCTTCCTGTCCTTCTGAAACTTCAGCCTATCACATTTCAGAGATTCGTTGTGTTCAGAGGGGTTAAGGATGGAAATACTGATGAACCAAACCTCAGATATGCATTTAACTGACACTGTGGTGACCATTTCTGCAACATCATTGTAGCTTGATGAGAAACACAAACCATATTGCACGCTTCAAAAATACCTACATGTATGAGAAATGTATTAATACCTCTGAATATGCAGTACCTCAGAAGCTGTTGATGTTCTCAGAAAACAAATGTTTGAGTTCACTTACAAAAGCTCACTCAAAAACCCTTCCTAGTAAAAACACACTCAAAACCTTTTTTACTAAAAAACAGACTTAATATTCCCAAACTTCACAAGGATATACATAATCTCAATGGGGTCCATGGAAACTGGAAGGGTGGAGCTACAGTCACACTTGTTGTCCACGACAACCATGAAGAGGTTACTACTGGGAATCTGCTGAATAACAAAAGATCTGAGGAGGGAGGAAGGGAGAGGGAGAGGGAAACAGAGAGAGAGAGAGAGACAGAGACAGAGACAGAGACAGAGACAGAGACAGAGACAGACAGACAGACAGACAGACAGACAGACAGACAGACAGACAGACAGACAGACAGACAGACAGACAGACAGACAGACAGACAGACAGACAGACAGACAGACAGACAGACAGACAGACAGACAGAGATGAGTCGATTCAGTTGCTGCTTATAATATTATCCCACTAAGGCATGATCCTGTAAACACTATCAACACAGGTTAAGTGGGTTTATAAGTGCTTAATACAAAGGTAACTGTATTCCCAGTACCTGACACAGCCCTCACAGTCAATGTTGCCCGTGGTCTCTTTGATGGTACGCTCAGAGACAAAGGCAGGGTACTCAGTATCACATGGCACCAACATGGTCTTTCCCCTCGAGTTTTGGGCTACAAATGAGACATGTAAATGTTAACATACTAAAAACACACATGACTCTCACACACACACGCACGCACGCACGCACGCACGCACGCACGCACGCACGCACGCACGCACGCACGCACGCACGCACGCACGCACGCACGCACGCACGCACGCACGCACGCACGCACGCACGCACGCACGCACGCACGCACGCACGCACGCACGCACGCACGCACGCACGCACGCACGCACGCACGCACGCACGCACGCACGCACGCACGCACGCACGCACGCACGCACGCACGCACGCACACACACACACACACACACACACACACACACACACACACACACACACACACATCATCACGCACGCATCACACACACACACACACACACACACACACACACACACACACACACACACATCTCAAGGTATATGTATGCACATACTGACCTTTGACAGAGAGGTCAACATGCCACCAGCTGTACAGGTTGAATTCCAGGAGGAAACTGACGAGGAAGACACAAACATACACATTCAAAATATACATTTATAAAACAAACCATTTCTATGTGGTTGATAATCAGTGGATCTTTAATCATTTTATTATATCAAGGTGATAGTATTATTCTCACATTACTAGTTCAGTCAGGATCCATTTCACAATGGAGAAGGGCTGGAAGAGAATCAATTAAACAATTTGCATTAAGTGGATTTAACATTGACTGGATGTAAGGCTAGTGAATCATTTAGGGGTGGAACTTACATGTGATAAACAGTGTCCACTGTCACTGCTGCCAGCATACTCTCTACAGAGAGCCTGGTAGTCATACAGATTGATCCTACAGGGACGAGACAATAGGACATTAGTGTGTGCGCACCAATGTGTATAGGCCATGGCGGCGTGTGTTCGACTGTGTAGGACAGAGACATTGTGGGTAGGATGATTGTAATATTATTGCTTCTCTAACCTCTTGAAGGAGCCAATGAGGAGCAGCTTGGTCATAACAGCAGCCTCCACCTCGCCAAAGAACTCCCCCGTCTGAGGAAGAAAATATGGTTTATTTAAAGGCAAATAATAAGACCTAGGAGAGCAACAGGCCACAGGACAGACATTCTCTCCTAGGTCTTATTATTTGCCTTTAAATAAACCATATTTTGTGTATGTAAGTGGTACCTGAGAGTAGTCTTCTGTGACCAGAATAAAGCCGTTGTTGTCTATGAGGTAACACTTGATGTCCTGAGAATAGAGATAGGAAGATACACATCATCAGCACAGGACATAATGCAGCAATTCAATAGCGTGTGGGAACAGAGAAAGGTCAGAGACTGTACAGACAGGAAGTGGGAAAGATAAGACCGAAAGAGAGAGGCCCAGAAACCAGAAGTAGAATGAGGGGAGTTTCAGACAGGGACTGTTCTGTTCTTACCTCATTATCACAGCTGATGCTGCACTTCCCATCCAGAGCAGCACACTGTATCAAATCAATATGATTAATAATTTCATTCAATAATAAATACATCATGTCACTGGAGTTTGAATGAGTGAATTCGTGTGTGTGAATTCGTGTGTGTGTGTGTGTGTGTGTGTCTACCTGTCTGCTAGCAGTCCAGAACTTCCTCTGAAAGAAATCCAAGTTCATTTGAATCCCAACGGCTATTGTGGATTTGAGAAAAACAGAACTGTCAGCACATTGTACATCTAGTAGAGGAAGTAAGCATTTATGTGAATTGTGTCAATTCTTTGTCTATATATTCTGTCTGTACATTCTGTTTATTGTGGTCAACACTATTTCACCAGGTCTAATTCCTGTTACGTGTACTTGGTGAATAAAGGTGATTCTGATAAAGGGGTCTCTTGAAATGTCTTCAATGGGCATTTATATAGAAAATATGACAGTTAAAAGTTTATGACAGGAAAACCTTACAGTACTCTAAATTAGGGATTAGTGAATTTACATGCAACAATGGGTGACTTCCTGTCATCCAGCAGCTGTATGGCGGTGCTGGCCAAAACCACACTCTTATTCTCATTTCCTGAGGAGAAACAGGAACACAGAAGAACACAGACATTAGCAGACATTTAACAGAAAAAATTGCATAAAAATTGACCAAAAAATATATGTCAGTAGCTAGGTTCTATCCAATTGGCGACAGATTTTAATGTGAATATTCTAAAATCTGCATAAAAACAACATGCGCATTTTCCCACCAGAGATGTGTTTCCATCAAATAGAATTTTTTTAAATAAAAAAAATAGTTTATTATACAAAATGATCAACAACTTACATCCATCCCTACATCAAACATGTCTAACAAAACACAGGTTTAAACAAGAAAATACATAGCATATATATATAGGGGAGAACAAGTATTTGATACACTGCCGATTTTGCAGGTTTTCCTACTTACAAAGCATGTAGAGGTCTGTAATTTTTTATCATAGGTACACTTCAACTGTGAGAGACGGAATCTAAAACAAAAATCCAGAAAATCACATTGTATGATTTTTAGGTAAATCATTTGCATTTTATTGCATGACATAAGTATTTGATCACCTACCAACCAGTAAGAATTCCGGCTCTCACAGACCTGTTAGTTTTTCTTTAAGAAGCCCTCCTGTTCTCCACTCATTACCTGTATTAACTGCACCTGTTTGAACTCGTTACCTGTATAAAAGACACTTGTCCACACACTCAATCAAACAGACTCCAACCTCTCCACAATGACCAAGACCAGAGAGCTGTGTAAGGACATCAGGGATAAAATTGTAGACCTGCACAAGGCTGGGATGGGCTACAGGACAATAGGCAAGCAGCTTGGTGAGAAGGCAACAACTGTTGGCGCAATTATTAGAAAACGGAAGAAGTTCAAGATGACGGTCAATCACCCTCGGTCTGGGGCTCCATGCAAGATCTCACCTCGTGGGGCATCAATGATCATGAGGAAGGTGAGGGATCAGCCCAGAACTACACGGCAGGACCTGGTCAATGACCTGAAGAGAGCTGGGACCACAGTCTCAAAGAAAACCATTAGTAGCACACTACGCCATCGTGGATTAAAATCCTGCAGCGCACGCAAGGTCCCCCTGCTCAAGCCAGCGCATGTCCAGGCCCGTCTGAAGTTTGCCAATGACCATCTGGATGATCCAGAGGAGGAATGGGAGAAGGTCATGTGGTCTGATGAGACAAAAATAGAGCTTTTTGGTCTAAACTCCACTCGCCGTGTTTGGAGGAAGAAGAAGGATGAGTACAACCCCAAGAACACCATCCCAACCGTGAAGCATGGAGGTGGAAACATCATTCTTTGGGGATGCTTTTCTGCAAAGGGGACAGGACGACTGCACCGTATTGAGGGGAGGATGACTTAAATGGAGGATGGATGGGGCCATGTATCGCGAGATCTTGGCCAACAACCTCCTTCCCTCAGTAAGAGCATTGAAGATGGGTCGTGGCTGGGTCTTCCAGCATGAAAACGACCCTAAACACACAGCCAGGGCAACTAAGGAGTGGCTCCGTAAGAAGCATCTCAAGGTCTTGAAGTGGCCTAGCCAGTCTCCAGACCTGAACCCAATAGAAAATCTTTGGAGGGAGCTGAAACTCCGTATTGCCCAGCGACAGCCCCGAAACCTGAAGGATCTGGAGAAGGTCTGTATGGAGGAGTGGGCCAAAATCCCTGCTGCAGTGTGTGCAAACCTGGTCAAGAACTACAGGAAACGTATGATCTCTGTAATTGCAAACAAAGGTTTCTGTACCAAATATTAAGTTCTGCTTTTCTGATGTATCAAATACTTATGTCATGCAATAAAATGCAAATTAATTACTTAAAAATCATACAATGTGATTTTCTGGATTTTTGTTTTAGATTCCGTCTCTCACAGTTGAAGTGTACCTATGATACAAAATTACAGACCTCTACATGCTTTGTAAGTAGGAAAACCTGCAAAATCGGCAGTGTATCAAATACTTGTTCTCCCCACTGTATATATATATAGTTGCTTGCGAAAGTATTCACTCCCTTTGCATTTTTCCTACTTTGTTGCCTTACAACCTGGAATTAAACTACATTTTTGGGGGGTTTGTATCATTTGATTTACACAACATGCCTACCACTTTGAAGATGCAAAATATTTTTTATTGTGAAACAAACAAGAAATAAGACAAAAAAACTGAAAACTTGAGCGTGCATAACTATTTACCCCCCCCAAAGTCAATACGTTGTAGAGCCACCTTTTGCAGCAATTACAGCTGCAAGTCTCTTGGAGTATGTTTCTATAAACTTGGCACATCTAGCCACTGGGATTTTTGCCCATTCTTCAAGGCAAAACTACTCCAGCTCCTTCAAGTTGGATGGGTTCCGCTGATGTACAGCAATCTTTAAGTCATACCACAGATTCTCAATTGGATTGAGGTCTGGGCTTTGACTAGGCCATTCCAAGACATTTAAATGTTTCTCCTTAAACCACTCGAGTGTTGCTTTAGCAGAATGCTTAGGGTCATTGTCCTGCTGGAAGGTGAACCTCCGTCCCAATCTCAAATCTCTGGAAGACTGAAATAGCTTTCCCTCAAGAATTTCCCTGTATTTAGCGCCATCCATCATTCCTTCAATTCTGACCAGTTTCCCAGTCCCTGCTGATGAAAAACATAGTGTTAGTGTTCTCGGGATAGTGTTCTCGGGGTGATGAGAGGTGTTGGGTTTGCCGCCAGACATAACGTTTTCCTTGATGGCCAAAAAGCTCAATTTTAGTCTCATCTGACCAGAATACCTTCTTCCATATGTTTGGGGAGTCTCCCACATGCTTTGTGGCGAACACCAAACGTGTTTGCTTATTCTTACAGTGGTCCTATGGACAGATACTCCAATCTCCT
>NC_092097.1:41202212-41206496 GCF_045679555.1 Salvelinus alpinus
AGTCTCCATGATAAACCTATCAGAGACACAGAATCCCCACAGAAATACAGAGATACATACAACAAGGTAAACTAAAAATAACTATTGAGTAGGAGAATGCACTACAGATGGTTTTGCATTCCAGTGTTGGGAGAGTGAGCTACTGTATATCAGAGAAACTGAAGATTGATTAAAAAGTCAACTTAAAAAAACGACACAAAATAGTATTTTGAAGGCAACAACAACCACACAATGGAAACACAGGGCAAGCGATGGATGAAGCCGTATAAAAACGTCTGTTAACCTTTGAGGTCGGGTAAAGGTGTATTTAGTGGGTGTGGGATTTCTGGATGTAGTAAAGGTACATTCAGTGTCAGTATCTCCTTACCTCCAAAGGGGATGGAGTAGACAAATGTGCCAGGGACCTGCTCTGCTGCTCTCTTATACCACAGGGGGAAGTGGTCAGCGTTAAACACCCCCTCCTTATCCTCCGCTGTCAGGAAGTCTCTGATGGAACACAGGAAGTCATGAAGGAGTCAGAGGAGAAACTACAAGCCACTGCTGAAACTAAAAGTCAAATTTCCAGAAACTACAAGTCACTGCTGAAACTACAAGTCAAACTACAAGTCACTGCTGAAACTACAAGCCACTGCTGAAACTACAAGTTACTGCTGAAACTACAAGTCACTGCTGAAACTACAAGTCAAACTACAAGCCACTGCTGAAACTACAAGCCACTGCTGAAACTACAAGCCACTGCTGAAACTACAAGTTACTGCTGAAACTACAAGCCACTGCTGAAACTACAAGCTACTGCTGAAACTACAAGCTACTGCTGAAACTACAAGTTACTGCTGAAACTACAAGCCACTGCTGAAACTACAAGTTACTGCTGAAACTACAAGCCACTGCTGAAACTACAAGCCACTGCTGAAACTACAAGCCACTGCTGAAACTACAAGCCACTGCTGAAACTACAAGCCACTGCTGAAACTACAAGTTACTGCTGAAACTACAAGTTACTGCTGAAACTACAAGCCACTGCTGAAACTACAAGTTACTGCTGAAACTACAAGCCACTGCTGAAACTACAAGCCACTGCTGAAACTACAAGCCACTGCTGAAACTACAAGCCACTGCTGACACTAGAAGCCACTGCTGACACTACAAGTTACTGCTGAAACTACAAGCCACTGCTGAAAGTACAAGTCAAACCGCAAGTCACAAGTCACTGCTGAAACTACAAGCCACTGCTGAAACTACAAGCCACTGCTGACACTACAAGCCACTGCTGACACTACAAGTTACTGCTGAAACTACAAGCCACTGCTGAAAGTACAAGTCAAACCGCAAGTCACAAGTCACTGCTGAAACTACAAGTTACTGCTGAAACTACAAGTCAAACCGCAAGTCACAAGTCACTGCTGAAACTACAAGTCATTGCTGTAATGCTTTGTCTCAGTGTTAATTTCACTAATTAATCAGATGCTCAGTATAGTACTCACTGATTGGATAGATCCTCTTGGACAACAAACAGGTTGGTTCTAGAGAGGCCAGTGCGTGTGCCCAGGTAAGCAATCTCCACACCTTTATCTGAATTTCTGTAAACATGATGGAAGCAAACAAGTGTACAGTAAGAATATAATAAGGGGAGATAATCTGCATATTTGTCATGATATCACAGAGTACAGAGGACAGTACGCTGGCGATGACAGGAGAGAGACACTTTGCTACATACAGTACCTGTGGTAATACAACAGGGGCAGGGCAGTGGCAACGTTAGTTGAGAAGAAGTTAGTTCAGTTTAGGAGTTAGTCAGTTAGACTCACTCTGACTTGTTGAGGGCCAGGCCTGTCCAGTAGGCCTCCAGTGGGGCTGTGACCACAGCATCAAACAGAACCTCCTGGATCAGCTCCCTGTCACCTGCAACAGAAAGGAGTTGTTCAGGTTCACTACAGGAACCTATACATACAGGACTGAGTCATCCCCCACTATCAATCATGACTAGATAACAGTACATTCTATTTTGACTAACCACATCATAATAATTCATTCCTGTCTTCTGAAGCAGATGGGATATTCAGTCCAGGAAACACATGACCAAGTCCTCTACAGACAGGGTATAGGGTTAGGGTTAAGGCTGAGGGTTAGGGTATAGCTGAGGGTTAGGGTATAGGGTTAAGGCTGAGGGTTAGGGTATAGGGTTAAGGCTGAGGGTTAGGGTATAGGGTTCAGGCTGAATGTTAGGGTATAGCTGAGGGTTAGGGTATAGGGTTAAGGCTGAGGGTTAGGGTATAGCTGAGGGTTAGGGTATAGGGTTAAGGCTGAGGGTTAGGGTATAGCTGAGGGTTAGGGTATAGGGTTAAGGCTGAGGGTTAGGGTATAGGGTTAAGGCTGAGGGTTAGGGTATAGGGTTAAGGCTGAGGGTTAGGGTATAGCTGAGGGTTAGGGTATAGGGTTAAGGCTGAGGGTTAGGGTATAGGGTTAAGGCTGAGGGTTAGGGTATAGGGTTAAGGCTGAGGGTTAGGGTATAGGGTTCAGGCTGAGGGTTAGGGTATAGGGTTAAGGCTGAGGGTTAGGGTATAGGGTTAAGGCTGAGGGTTAGGGTATAGGGTTCAGGCTGAATGTTAGGGTATAGCTGAGGGTTAGGGTATAGGGTTAAGGCTGAGGGTTAGGGTATAGCTGAGGGTTAGGGTATAGGGTTAAGGCTGAGGGTTAGGGTATAGCTGAGGGTTAGGGTATAGGGTTAAGGCTGAGGGTTAGGGTATAGGGTTAAGGCTGAGGGTTAGGGTATAGGGTTAAGGCTGAGGGTTAGGGTCATAGTTAGTAGGCCTATAGATCCCAGTGAGGTGTGGCTCACATTTGATGAGTGGTTTGCGTCCGGTCAGGTAGAGTTTAATAGCCTGGATCTGGGAGAGAGAACGGTGCTCATAGTGCTCGTCTGTGTTGCAGTACGTCCTGTCAAATGAACAGGTAGAAACACACCCCAAAAATATATACTGAAGAAAGTCATACACTGTCTAAATACTACCAACCACTTAATGAAAAGAACCAACATTTCGGCCATAACATAACAGACACACATGCTGTTAAGTCACATGGCTCAACATAACATGCCTACTGAGATTTACAGAGAGCAGTAACCCTCCTTGGATTTTTTCATATTTTGTTGTGTTACAAAGTGGTATGGAAATATATTTAATTGTGATTTTTTGGGGTCATAGATACTCCATAATGTGAAAGTGAAAAGAAAATTCTACACATTTTTACAAATGAAAAATTTTATAAATAAAATAGTCATTTTATAAGTATTCACTCCCTTTGTTGAGGCAAGCCTAAATTAGTTCAGGTGTCAAATTTGACTTAACAAATCACATAATAAGTTGCATGGACTGAAATAATAGGAGTTGACATGATTTCAGAATGACTAACCCTTCCTCTGTCCCCCATACATCCATCCGTAAGGTCAGTCAGTCAAGTATTGCATTTCAAGCACAGATTCAACTACAAAGACCAGGGAGCTTTTCAAAAGCCTCACAAAGAAGGGTAGTGATCGGTAGATGGGGAACAGGCATTTAATATCTCTTTATGCATGGTCAAGTTAATAATTATGCTGAGCCTGTGGATGATGTATTAAAACCCCCAGACACATAAAGAGTAGTTCTCCTGAAATTAACTGAGCTGCAGGACAGGAAGGAAACCGCTCAGGGATGTCCCCAATAAAGTCTTTAGCGATTTTAAAACAGTGGTTCAAAGGCTGTGATGGGAGAAAACTGAGGCAACAACATTTTAGTGACTCCACAATAATGACCTAAAGACAGAGTGAAAAGAAGAATAGAAATATTCCAAAACATTCATCCTGTGTGTGACAAGCCACTAAAGTCATCCTGGAGAGAAGAAAACACAGCAAAGAATACACTTTCTGGCATAAATGTCAAGCATGGTGGTGGCTGCATCATGGTATGGGTATGCTTGACATCGACAAAGACTGGTGAGCTTTTCAGGATAAAAAGAAATTCACCTTTCAGCAATAACCTGTAACATCAGGCCAAATCTACACTGGAGTTGCTTACCAAGAAGACAGTGAATGTTCCTAAGTGGCCAAGTTACAGTTTTGACTGAAATCTGCTTGAAAATCTATAGCAAGACTTGAAAATTGCTGTCTCGTTATGAGCACCAACACCTTGACAAAGCTTGAATAATTTTGAAAAGAACAATGGGCGAATATTGCACAATCCAGGTGTGAAAAGCTTACCCAAGAAGACTGACAGCTGTAATCTCTGCCAAAGGTGTTTCTAACATGCA
>NC_092097.1:41206596-41214096 GCF_045679555.1 Salvelinus alpinus
GATTTGATCTCCACTCCTCTCCTCTCTTCGGTAGTAGACTATACATCTATCCACCCTCCTCTCACCTCCACTCCTCTCCTCTCTTCGGTAGTAGACTATACATCTATCCACCCTCCTCTCATCTCCACTCCTCTCCTCTCTTCGGTAGTAGACTATACATCTATCCACCCTCCTCTCATCTCCACTCCTCTCCTCTCTTCGGTAGTAGACTATACATCTATCCACCCTCCTCTCACCTCCACTCCTCTCCTCTCTTCGGTAGTAGACTATACATCTATCCACCCTCCTCTCTATATCCACTCCTCTCCTCTCTTCGGTAGTAGACTATACATCTATCCACCCTCCTCTCATATCCACTCCTCTCCTCTCTTTGGTAGTAGACTATACATCTATCCACCCCCCTCTCATATCCACTCCTCTCCTCTCTTTGCTAGTCGACTATGCATCTATCCACCCTCCTCTCATATCCACTCCTCTCCTCTCTTTGGTAGTAGACTATGCTATCCATCCACCCTCCTCTCATCTCCACTCCTCTCCTCTCTTCGGTAGTAGACTATACATCTATCCACCCTCCTTCCTCCTTGATCTCCATCTTCCTCTCCTCTCTTCGGTAGTAGACTATACATCTATCCACCCTCCTCTCATATCCACTCCTCTCCTCTCTTTGGTAGTACACTATACATCTGCATCCACCCTCCTCTCACCTCCACTCCTCTCCTCTCTCGGTAGTAGCAACTACACATCTATCCACCCTCCTCTCATCTCCACTCCTCTCCTCTCTTCGGTAGTAGACTATACATCTATCCACCCTCCTCTCATCTCCACTCCTCTCCTCTCTTCGGTAGTAGACTATACTTTCATCCTCCTCTCATCTCATCTCCACTCCTCTCCTCTCAGGAAAATGGAGCACCATGTGATTCCATCACTGCTTATGTTTACGTATTCTCTATTTATATCACCACACTGTAAATGGCTGATGTCCCTTTCCTCTTCAAATAGGTGCGCATATTCCCTTACCTGATTGGCCGAGAGTCTGCCTTTGCTGATAACATGAAATGGATGGCCTGTGCTAATAAAGGTTTGTCTTTTCTTAAAAATTGTATAATAACCACATACACTATGTACCAAATACACTACACAGCACATGTATACTATTACTGTGGTGGTATGTTGGCTGTGTGTGAATGTGTGGGTATGAGTGTGTGTTGGGTAGATTGGCTGTGTGTGAATGTGTGGGCGTGAGTGTGTGTTGGGTAGATTGGCTGTGTGTGAATGTGTGGGCATGAGTGTGTGTTGGGTAGATTGGCTGTGTGTGAATGTGTGGGCGTGAGTGTGTGTTGGGTAGATTGGTTGTGTGTGAATGTGTGGGCGTGAGTGTGTGTTGGGTAGATTGGCTGTGCTGATGTGTGCAAAATGGAGTGTTAGTGGAGACACAGGGCTCAGGGGCCATCCCTGCCTAATCCCTCTTTCTGTCAGAGACTTTCCCCCTGACCACCTGCCGCTGATGGCTACCGTGTGCCCACGCTCCAGATGAGAGGTGAATGCTCTGGACTGTGCACTGCACAGTCAGGAAAAGTGATCACTGTGGGATTACACAGCCCAGCTACTCTAACTTTATTCTGACACTCACAGTAACACACACTTACTGGGAAATACCCCTAGTGTGATACATTGTGTGTGCGTGTGCACGTGCGTGCGTGTGTGTTTGTGTGTGTGTCTGTGTGTGCGTGCTTGTGTGTGTTGCCACAGGATATTTCAGTCAGATCTCCACACTGGCTGATGTACAGGAAAATGTGATGAGGTATCTTCATGTTATGAGTCGTCCTAAAGTCATCGATCATGAACATGACACGGTCTGGACAGAGGCCTACATGGACAGCACTGGGAGTATCATAGTGAGTAGAAAAAGGCATGGGAGTTTGTGTGTGTGTCCGTGTGTTTGTGTGTGTGTCCGTGTGTGTGTGTCCCCTCTCTGATCAGTCCTCTTCATGCTACAGGAGGGATTCCTCATTATGAGCTTCATTCATTTGACTGGATTTTCCAGTTTGACTTGTTCTGCTCTTCTGTGTGCAGAATGATAATATGCTGTCTGTCTGTCTGTCTGTCTGTCTGTCTGTCTGTCTGTCTGTCTGTCTGTCTGTCTGTCTGTCTGTCTGGCTGTCTGGCTGGCTGACTGTCTGTTGAGTGTCTGTCTGTCTGTCTGTGTCTGTCTGTCTGGCTGACTGTCTGTTGAGTGTCTGTCTGTCTGTCTGTCTGTCTGTCTGTCTGTCTGTCTGTCTGTCTGTCTGTCTGTCTGTCTGTCTGTCTGTCTGTCTGTGTCTGTCTGTCTGTCTGTCTATGTGTCTGTCTGTTTGTCTATCTGACTTACTGACTGTCTGTCTGACTGAGTGTCTGTCTGTCTGACCGAGTGAGTGAGCGTCTGTCTGTCTGTCAATCCTCATATGTCATTTTTCTGTCTCCTGCAGCTCTCCCAGGCACACAAGGTAAAGCCTTTCTCTCTCTCAGTTCAATTTCAATGTAAGGGCTTTATTGGCATGGGAAACATATTGCCATGGCTAGTGAAATAGATAATCAACAAAAGTGAAATAAACAATAAAAAATGTATAGTAAACACTACACTTACAAAAGTTCCAAAAGAATAAAGACATTACAAATGTCATATTATGTCTATATACAGTGTTGTAATGATGTGCAAATAGTTCAGGTACAAAAGGGAAAACAAATAAACATATAGGTCGTATTTACAATGGTGTTTGTTCTTCACTGGTTGCCATTTTCTTGTGGCAACAGGTCACAAATATTGCTGTTGTGATTGCACAGTGTGGTATTTCACCCAATAGATATGGGAGTTTATCAAAATTTGATTTGTTTTCGAATTCTTTGTGGATCTGTGTAATCTGAGGGAAATATGTGTCTCTAATATGGTCATACATTGGGCAGGAGGTTAGGAAGTGCACTCAGTTTCCACCTCATTTTGTGGGCAGTGTGCACATAGCCTGTCTTCTCTTGGGAGCCTTCAGCGGGCCTTTGTCAATAGCAAGGCTATGCTCACTGAGTCTGTACATAGTCAAATATTTCCTTAATTTTGGGTCAGTCACAGTGGTCAGGTATTCTGCCACTGTGTACTCTCTGTTTAGGGCCAAATAGCATTCTAGTTTGCTCTGTTTTTTTGTAAATTCTTTCCAATGTGTCAAGTAATTATATTTTTGTTTTCTCATGATTTGGTTGGGTCTAGTTGTGTTGCTGTCCTGGGGATCTGTGGGGTCTGTTTGTGTTTGTGAACAGAGCCCCAGGACCAGCTTGCTTAGGTGCTCTTCTCCAGGTTAATTTGGTCCCGTGTGGCTCAGTTGGTAGAGCATGGCGCTTGCAACGCCAGGGTTGTGGGTTCATTCCCCACGGGGGGACCAGGATGAATATGTATGAACTTTCCAATTTGTAAGTCGCTCTGGATAAGAGCGTCTGCTAAATGACTCAAATGTAAATGTAAATGTTAATTTCTCTGTAGGTGATGGCTTTGTTATGGAGGGTTTGGGAATCGCTTTCTTTTAGGTGGTTGTAGAATTTAACAGCTCTTTTCTGTGTTTTGATAATTAGCGGGTATCGGCCTAATTCTGCTCTGCATGCATTATTTGGTGTTTTACGTTGTACACAGAGGATATTTTAGCAGAATTCTGCATGCAGTCTCAATTTGGTTTTTGTCCCATTTTGTGAATTATTGGTTGGTGAGTGGACCCCAGACCTCACAACCATAACGGTTAATGGGTTCAATAACTGATTCAATTATTTTTTGCGAGATCCTAATTGGTTTGTCAAATTTTATGTTCCTTTTGGTGGCATGGAAGGCCCTTCTTGCCTTGTCTCTCAGACAATTCACAGCTTTGTGGAAGTTACCTGTGGTGCTGATGTTTAGCCCGAGTTATGTATACATTTTTGTGTGCTCTAGGGCAACGGTGTCTAGATGAAATTTGTATTCGGTGTCCCAGCAACTGGCCCTTTTTTGGAACACCATTTTTTTGTCTTATTGAGATTTACTGTCAGGGCCCAAGTCTGACAGAATCTGTGCAGAAGATCTGGGTGCTGCTGTAGGCCCTCCTTGGTTGGGGACAGAAGCACCAGATCATCAGCAAACAGTAGACATAAGACTTCAGATTGTAGTAGGGTGCTGCAGACTGTTCTAGTGCCCTTGCCAATTTGTTGGTATATATGTTGAAGAATGTGAGGCTTAAGCTGCATCCCTGTCTCACCCCCTGGCTCTGTGGAAAGAAATGTGTGTTTTTTTGCCAATTTTAACCGCACACTTGTTGTTTATGTACATGGATTTTATAATGTATGTTTTTCCCCCAACACCACTTTCCATCAATTTGTATAGCAGACCCTCATGCCAAATTGAGTCGAAAGCTTTTTTGAAATCAACAAAGAATGAGAAGACTTTGCCTTTGTTTTGATTTGTTTGTTTGTCAATTAGGGGGTGTGCAGGGTGAATACGTGGTCTGTCATACCGTAATTTGTTAAAAAGCCAATTTGACATTTGCTCAGTACATTGTTTTCGCTGAGGAAAAATCTGCTGTTAATGATAATGCAGAGGATTTTCCTAAGGTTGCTGTTGATGCATAACCCCCGGTAGTTATTGTGGTCAAATTTGTCTCCACTTTTGTGGATTGGGGTGATCAGTCCTTGGTTCCTAAAACCAGGCAAGATGCCAGAGCTGAGGATTATGTTAAAGAGTTTAAGTATAGCCAATTGGAATTTGTGGTCTGTATATTTTATCATTAAATTTAGGATACCATCAACCACACAGACCTGTTTGGGTTGGAGGGTTTGTATTTTGTCCTGTAGTTCATTCAATGTAATTGGAGAATCCAATGGGTTCTGGTAGTCTTTAATAGTTGATTCTAAGATTTGTATTTGATCGTGTATATATTTTTGCTGTTTGTTCTTTGTTATAGAGCCAAAAAGATTGGAGAAGTGGTTTATTGATACATCTCGGTTTTGGATAGATAGCTATTCGTGTTGTTGTTTGTTTAGAGTTTTCCAATTTTCTCAGAAGTGGTTAAATTCTATGGATTCTTCAACTACATTGAGCTGATTTCTGATGTGCTACAACTTATTTTTCCGTATTGTACAGTATTTCTGTTTTGTTTTAGTGATTCACCATAGTGAAAGCGTAGGCTCAGGTTTTCTGGGTCTATATGTTTTTGGTTGGATAGGTTTCTCAATTTCTTTCTTAGGTTTTTGCATTCTTTGTAATCGGCCTGTGTGTAGCTGGTGTGGAGGAGTCAGGCGCAGGACAGCAGATATGAGTAATGAACGTACTTTACTCAAGAATACAAATATATACAACACAATAAACTAGCCCACAATAACGGACCGTAAACATACAAACAATCACTCACTAAAACCATGGGGGAACAGAGGGTTAAATAATGAACAAGTATTTAAGGGATTGAAACCAGGTGTGTAAAACAAAGACAAAACAAATGGAAAATGAAAGGTGGATCGGCGATGGCTAGAAGGCCGGTGACGTCGACCGCCGAACGCCGCACTAACAAGGAGAGGGACCGACTTCGGCGGAAGTCGTGACATTCTTCATCAAACCATTTGTCTTTGTTGTCAATTTTCTTAGGTTGTCTGTTTGACATTTTTAGATTTGGGGAAGCTGAGAGGTCAAATATACTGTTTAGGTTTTTTACTGCCAAGTTTACACCTTCAGTGAAACCTTTTGTCCAGAAATGTGTCTAGAAGGGATTGAATTTGTTGTTGCCTAATTGTTTTTTGGTAAATTTCCACACAATTTTCCTTCCATCTAAAGCAATTCTTAATATTTTTCAGTTCCTTTGGGTTTGATTCCTCATGATTGAGCATAGCTCTGTTCAAGTAGAGTGTGGTTTTGCTGTGATCTGATAGGGGTGTCAGTGGACTGACTGTGAATGCTCTAAGAGACTCTGGGTTGAGTTCAGTGATAAAGTAGTCTACTACTGCCAAGTGATGAGTTATAGTTGTACCTACCATAGGAGTCCCCTCGAAGCCTACCATTGACTATGTACGTACCCAGCATCCGACAGAGCTGCAGGAGTTGTGACCCGTTTTTGTTGGTTATGTTGTCATAGTTGTGTCTAGGGAGGCATATGGGGGAGGGAATGCTGTCACCTCCAGGTAGGTGTTTGTCCCCCTGTGTGCTGAGGGGGTTGGGTTCTTGTCCAGTTCTGGCATTTAGGTCGCCACAGACTAGTATATGTCCCTGGTCCTGGAAATTGTTGATCTCACCCACTAGGATGGAGAAGCTGTCATTGTTAAAGTATGGGGATTCTATTGGGAGGATATAGGTAGCACACATGAGGACTATTTTCTCTGTTGAGATCATTTCCTTATTAATTTCTAGACAGATGTAAAATGTCCCTGTTTTGACTCATTTAATAAAGTGGGTTAAGTCTGCTCTATACAAAATTAGCATACGCCCTGAGTCTCTTCCCTGTTTCACACCTGGTAGTTTGGTGGATGGGACTACCAGCTCTAAGTAACCTAGAGGGCAACCAGTGAGGACAACCTTTGTACCATGTTTCTTGTAAAATGACAATGTCTGTATTTCCAATTTCTTCGATGAAGTCTGGGTTCCTGCTCTTTAGGCCAAAAGCAGATGACCTCAGACCTTGTACATTCCAGGATGACATAGTAAAATCTTTGTATTTCCATAGTGTCTAGTGTTGTTTTTGTGTGGTTTAGGCCCGGACCATCACAGTAAGTGTTGAGTATCTGATACATATCTCTTAGGTGTCAGGATGGGGCTTGGGTGGGTGTAATATTGGGGGTTGGGCCTGTTGCTCTGCTCACGACCTGGGCATATGTCCTGCTGTCATGTTGAGGTCCTTGCCGCAGGGGCTGGGGGCATGGGATGGTTTGGGGGGGGCCTATATAGGGTGTGGCCAGGGTTTGCTTATGGTGGTCTTAGCTGGTTGTGGTGTGGCTGGTGATGTTGTGGTCTGGGTGTAGGTTGGCGTGGGTTCTCTCGGTGCAGGTCCTTCGGGAGAGGATCTTGCAGGTCTGGGAGGATGTCTCGCTGGTCTGGGCGGGGTGTCTGTTGGTCTGTTGCTCCTGTGTGAGGTTCTGGGGCTACGGTTGAGGGTGACATCCTGGCAAAAGTTGGGATTGCTGCCTTGTAGAGGTGGACCTGGTCGAAAAGGCTTTTCAAGTCCAGGGTAGAGTGGTGGGCCAGGTATACTTTAGGTTTTGAGGCACAGTCTCGCGAAATGCTTGCATTCACCCGCTGTATGGTGGCAGGGTGAAAGTATTTTTGTGGTAGCAGTGTGGAGATGACCACTTGTATGTTAGGGAAAGTGGAAGAAACTTTTTCAATCACTCCTTTGAGTACTGTTGCCATCCTTTACTGCAGAGCCCTCGGCTCATTTGTGCCAGTGTGAATTATGATGTGGCTGGAGGACCCTAGTCTGTCCTTTGCCAATAGCTCCAGGGCATGCCTAGTGTTTGGGAAAAAAGTTTAGCTAC
>NC_092097.1:41219096-41229096 GCF_045679555.1 Salvelinus alpinus
ATTCCCAGTGTGTCTATACTAAACCCTTCTATTCCCTGTATGTCTGTACTGAACCCTTCTATTCCCTGTGTGTCTGTACTGAACCCTACTATTCCCTGTGTGTCTGTACTAAACCCTTCTATTCCCAGTGTGTCTATACTAAACCCTTCTATTCCCTGTATGTCTGTACTGAACCCTTCTATTCCCAGTGTGTCTATACTAAACCCTTCTATTCCCAGTGTGTCTATACTAAACCCTTCTAATCCCTGTATGTCTGTACTGAACCCTTCTATTCCTTGTGTGTCTATACTAAACCCTTCTATTCCCTGTATGTCTGTACTGAACTCTTCTATTCCCTGTGTGGCTATACTAAACCCTTCTATTCCCAGTGTGTCTGTACTGAACCCTTCTATTCCCTGTGTGTCTGTACTGAACCTTACTATTCCCTGTGTGTCTGTACTAAACCCTTCTATTCCCAGTGTGTCTATACTAAACCCTTATTTTCCCTGTATGTCTGTACTGAACCCTTCTATTCCCTGTGTGTCTATACTAAACCCTTCTATTCCCAGTGTGTCTGTACTGAACCCTTCTATTCTCTGTGTGTCTGTACTGAACCCTTCTATTCCCAGTGTGGGCTGCTGCTCTGGGAGGGAGAGGGTGGTCGATGGTGAAACCCTACATTAATCATTTTGTTGAGTTAGCAAAGAAACATTCTCCCACCTTAGTACCTTAGTACCCTAGTCCCCTAGTACCATACAGAGACTACCTTAGTACACTAGTACCCTAGTACTTTAGCCTCTGCATGGTACTGGGGTACTAAAGTTTTAAGGGATTTTATTTTAGGAATAAGGCCCTCTTTTTCTTTTGAAGCCAGAAGGAGGCTATTATCAGCTACATTTATGCCTTTACTAGACTATGGGGATATTTTATATATGAATGCTTCCGCTCAGTGTTTGAGATCAATTGACACCCTTTACCATGGCACTTTGAGATTTATTTTAAACTGCAAAACCCTTACGCACCACTGCACTTTGTATACCAGGGTTGGCTGGCCTTCTCTAGTCACTCGTAGGCTCAGTTACTGGTATACTTTTATTTATAAAGCCATTTTGGGTTTACTACCTTTTTATTTGGGCATTTTTATTTTTCAGAAATGTGGTGGGTACTCTCTTCGTTCGCTGGACTTTATCCTGCCAACTGTTCCAAATGTCCGAACTGAATTGGGTAAAAGGGCTTTTATGTACTCTGCGCCATCGTCTTGGAACGCCTTACAAAATACTTTTAAACTGGAAGAACTTGTCCCGATTGGTATTTTTAAATCACTGATGAATGATCTTGAGACTGATTCCCTGACCTGTCAATGTTTTTAATTTGCTATTTTATGATTTTGTTATACTCTTGTGAATTCTATGGTTTTTACTAGATTACTTGTAGTTTTTCATGTTGTTTGTCTGTAATTTTTGTAATGACTTGGTGCTGCCTATCTTGGCCAGGACGCTCTTGAAAAAGAGATTTTAAATCTCAATGAGCCCTTCCTGGTTAAATAAAGGTTAAATAAAATAAATAAAAATAAAGTACTAGGGTACAAAGGTACCAAGGTGCTAGGGTACTAAGATAGCCTCTGCATGGTACTGGGGTACTATCTTAGTACCCTAGCACCTTGGTACCTTTATACCCTAGTACCCTAGTACCATACAGAGACTACCTTAGTACCCTAGTACCTTATTACCCTAATACCCTAGCACCTTTGTACCCTAGTACCCTAGTACCCTAGTACCTTAGTAATCCAGTACCTTAGTACCCTACACAGTTCACTACCTCTCACCGACACATGTTCTGTACTGTACATGGACACACTCTTTTTTGCAATGCACATTCTATCCTGCACACAAACAGCCACATACATATACACAGTACACACACACTCACACTCACACAAATAGCCACACAATCACACCCAGTACACACAGTCACAGCTGTGTCCATGAGCCTGTGAGGTGAGGGAATAGCAGACCTAGTTTCAGTGAGCTCATGTCACGGATGCCTCCGGAACTTTAATTACGCACACATGTCCCCTATTCCCACTGACTGTATTTGTATATATGTGCCCTTTGGTTTCCATTGGGCTGTCGATTATTGTTACAATGTCTGTTGGTGCGTGTGAGTACCTGTGCTGTGTGTTTTGGCTTTTGTGCCATTGTGGATTGGGCAGATGATTACGGGTCTCGTCCCGTGGGTTAATCATTGTGCGTGTGTGTTATTTATTTGAGGTACTCCTCACTCTTTTGTTTGGGATTCTACCCTGGGTTTTGTTACGGGTTTGTTTGGTCTTCGTCCCCGTGCCTTTACAAGGCACGCCGTCATTTGGGCTTAATTTAAAAAACGATTATGCATTCCTGCGTCTGTCTCCCAATCCTTCATGCCAACATGACAGCTCATGTGTTTAGTCAAGTCACTTCTCATTTTGCTGAGCATAGCCCCGCTCTCAGCCAAACAAGAAACACTGAGGATTGCTCTAAACCGGAGCTTCACTATAAATGTACTGTAAAGCCACAAACTACGAGCAACATTAACCATAGTGTTATAGTCCAGACTGTAGTGCTTCCAACTTTTGAAGACAACTTGGAGTGAGATGTAATATGATAATTTCATTGCTCCCTGGCACAACCCCTAGATGGGGAGGTTGTAAAATGGTACTGTTTTAAAGCTAATTTCCTGCAATTTTATGTATTTCGACATGGATTTAGTTAGGGCTATGACCAAGGTGGAACATTAAAAACAAATACACCACAGGTCAGGTGTATTCAGGATACTTTGAACATTAAATGAACACTCAAAATATGAGGACTTTGTTACTTTTTAGGTGGTTAGACACTTCATTCAGACAGTAATGGGGAGACACAAATGCTAGAAATAGTGGGAAGGTAGGAAGTAGGGATTGATCCCTGTTCTCAGGTTGAAAGTTATATGCAACATGTGCAGGGAGTTTTACCATTAAACCAAGGCTCTGTACAGGAAATGTTTATATTAATGGTTGATGGCAGTGGGTAAGCAAATCATAGATTGCAGTCTCCTTGTCCATAGATTGTTTTCAAGGTAAGCACACAAAGATTTTGTAAGTTGGGTGAACTTTTTAAAATAGGAATGGAAGAAACTTTCCCAAGTACTGGGTGTTATTGTTATAATGTATTTGTTATAACAATTAATTTCTCAAAATCATCCAACCTTCAAGAAAAATCTAATGAATATCAATATTCAGGTGGTTTATGTCTACTAGTTGAAGATCCTTGTCATCATCTTACTCTCCATAGACATTATGTGATGTGTTTATGAGTTGTGAGTCCCCCTACCATCTCTGCCTTGCATGTGCACAATAGTAAAATGTCCAAAATTATATTTGAGGCCTGGAGCATTCAATATCCAATGCTTATTTGTATGACTTATTCAAAACTGTCCATGAATGGCTGCAAAAATACATAGCCCCATATTATCCATTTTCAAAAACAGAAGTAGGCTTATCAGATTACACTGGAAAAATGTAGAAGAAGTAGAATAATAAATTAAGTGTTGGGAATAACAGTAGTGCTTCTACTGACAAGCACACTAATTAGCCCATTGTTAAGAATAAGAATTGTTCCACTGATCAGACTAAATAAAGTAAATATATAATAAAATCTCCTGAAGACAAAATTACATGAATCTGCCCCTACACCATAACCAAATGATTGTAATATGTATTGTTCCTCCTCTAGAATCAAACGTACACTTTTGGGTTCACAATATGTTTGACAAAATGATTTTCATAGTTACAAATCAGGTCACCCTACTAAACTTCCCTGCTAAAACATACTGTAATTTTGTTGACAACAGTGTATATAAAACAGCTACCATGCTGCTCTTTTTACAGTTTGATAAACTCTGCTGAGAACGTTCTCTCTCTCTCTCCATTCAGCTCCACTCTCCTAATCTTGAGGGGCGTTTCTTTAAAACGCGCATCATATTCCCTTGATCCCTTACATAAATAGACCAATCATATGCTTCAATATCCCGCGGTTCACAGTGTTGTGGTAAAACAGGACAATGATAGAGGTTCTGCTCGTGATGTTAAGTTGCAGGCGCAAATGCTACGACTTCAAAAATATTTGGAGTACAGTTGAAAAGTTAAAAGTTAACTGACTATACAATGGACTAATTAGAAAAATAAATACAGTACTTTTCACTGCGTGAGATATAAGAGGTGTGGCAAATATGTGTGTCTCACAGCCAATGCATGAGAGTTGGGAGCTCTGAGACTGTCTTCTTTTTAAAAAATGTACCTTTATTTAACTAGGCAAGTCAGTTAAGAACAAATTCTTATTTTCAATGACGGCCTAGGAACAGTGGGTTAACTGCCTTGTTCAGGGGCAGAACGCCAGATTTTTTACCTCGGGGATTTGATCTTGCAACCTTTCGGTTACCAGTCCAACGCTCTAACCACTAGGCTACCTGCCGCCCGCCAGACATGTTTATTTTGTATAAACGTCTGTTTGGTGAAATCTATTTTGATGAAAACTTGGCACGGATGGACATTGTTGCGTATATTCCTCTGTTGACTCAGATTAGCATTTAGCATCAGTCAGAAAGGGAATACTGTAGCAACAGCCTATGATAGTTAAAACATAAGGAATCTCAGTAGACACGGTCTCTGACATTGTGTTCTGTCTTAGTCCAGAAACAAGAAGGGCCCCAGCCTGATGACCACTGTGGCCATGCCTGTGTTCAGCACCAAGAACGAAACGGTAAGTGTGTGTGTCTTTGTGTCTGTTTGTCTGTCTGTCAGTCTGTATTTTTCTCTCTCTCTGTCATTGAGTCTTGTCTGTTTCTCCTCTCCTTACAGAAGAACCAGGGTATTCTCCTAGGGGTAGTGGGCACAGACATTCCTCTACAGGAACTCATGAAGATCATCCCTAAACACCTGGTACAGTGTCTAATAACCCAAAGTTATGACGCATTGTCATTTACTGTTCTCCTACACTCTACTTCATGTAATCAATTATCTCTATATTATTTGTGTGCCTTCAGCTGGGTATCCACGGTTACGCGTTTGCCATCACTAACAACGGCTACATCCTGACCCATCCAGACCTGAGGCCACTGGTAATACACTGTCTCCTAAACACACTTGTCCACTAACCTTAACTGTAACCTTGCCACAACATTGCATTAACCCTAACCTGCACCTACACCTTGGACTATATAGTAAGCAGGAGAGCGGTTCATTGAATAGTTAATACATATAATGCCGCCAATGAATATCCGTGTTTTGAAAAACAGAACAAGTTTGAGTGAGTGAGCCTCCCAACTTGCTCGGTAGCAATCTATAATCCTCACCTTTTCCTTTGATATATGTATGCAGGGAGGGATACAGACCATTGATACTACTGTAGGTCTGGTTGGCCCTGGCTAACTGAGCTAACAGTAACCCTGAGGTAACCCTCCTGTCCTGTAACTGTCCTATACATAGACTGCACCATAGACACTCACCTGTAACTGTAGACTAGACCATAGACACTTACTCTCTGGGATCCTGCTTGGGTTCCCACTGGAAACATGTTCTAGTGGATCTGTGTGTAACAGTGTCTGTGTAATATTAGCGTCCCTGTGTGGGTTTCTTTGTGTCTTAGACTGTGATGTGACTGTGGGAGTGTATTCTGAGCTTGAACCAGACTCTATTGGACTGGATGTTTTTATGTTATTGGTTGTTGATTGAACTGATCAATTAGGCGTTATTGAACTGGGGAGTTCTAACCTGGTGGAACCAGCCTGATGGCACTATAGCTCAACATTCTGTTTGAGCGGTCAACATTCTGTTTGAGCGGTCAACATTCTGCGCAGTGAGTCAGTCTGCTTGATCAGGCTAGGAGTGTTCTGGTTTTGAGCAAGACAGTGTTAGTGAAGCCTTATAAAAGGTTCACTCTGAAATGTGGTTCATTTTTATTCGATTTTTTACAACTTTTACCCCTTTTTCTCCCCAATTTCATGGTATCCAATTGGTAGTTACAGTCTTGTCTCATCACTGCAACTCCCGTACGGACTCGGGAGAGGCGAGGATCGAGAGCCATGCGTTCTCCGAAACGCGACTCAACCAAGCCGCACTGCTTCTTGACACAATGCCCGCTTAACCCGGAAGCCAGCCACACCATTGTGTCGGAGGAAACATCGTACACCTGGCGACCGTGTCAGCGTGCATGTGCCCGGCCCGCCACAGGAGTCGTTAGAGCGCGATGGGACAATAACATCCCTGTCGGCCAAACCCTCCCCTAACCCGGACGAGGTTGGGACAATTGTGCGCCGACCCTTCGGTCTTCCGGTCGCAGCCTGCTACGACAGAGCCTGGACTCGAATCAGGATCTCTAGTGGGACAACTAGCAACTGTGATGCAGTGCCTTAGATCACCGCACCACTCGGGAGGCCTGAAATGTGCTGTTTACACAGAACATCCACAGTGCAACCAAAATCTGAAACTGTTTCCATCAAATATGTGTTCCTCTGTGCCTCAGTACCAGAAGGGCCAGAAGAGGAGGAAACCCAACTATAGCAGTGTGGACCTGTCTGAGGTGGAGTGGGAGGACAAGGATGACTTTGTACGTCTAAACCCTGACATAACAAACACTATACACACATCTGATTCCTAATACAGACAGCCTGGTTTAATTTTAAATAATAATACTATTGACAGAATTCAATCTAAGGCGTGTTATATAGTAGCACACTGGACATTCAACAAGGTAACTTTTAAAGGCAATATCCCAGACATTCGTGGAGATCACATTCATGGTAAATGCTGCAGATGTCTGCTCAAGCGTAAATTACCTTTAAAAGGAGCATTATCGGCTGTCCAGTGTGTTACTCTGTAACGCGCCTCTGATTGAATGCTGGACTGATCGAACTGAACAAATATAACACCTCCTGGTGTCTAATAATGATGACACCAGCACTGCACAGACTCCTTACAGCTTGTTTTTCTGTTTCAGCTGCGTAATGCCATGGTCAACAGGAAGACTGGGACTTTCTCCATGGAAGTGAAGAAGACAGTGGACAAAGGGGTGAGACGGGAGGAGGAGGATGACTTACAGTTACTGTATATCAAAGACTGTGGACTGTAATGAAATCAATGGATGAGTCCTCATGCTTCGTGCTTTCGTCTGTGCTATCAGAAACGTGTCCTGAAGATGCACAATGACTACTACTACACTGAAGTCAAGGGAACTCCCTTCAGGTTTGCGCAGTTTCCTATTTATCTTAATACATTCTCTAATGTTTAATGTACAGTGCATTCGGAAAGTATTCAGACCCCTTGTCTTTTTCCACATTCAGACCCTTTGCTATGAGACTCGAAATTGAGCTCAGGTGCATCCTGTTTCCATTGATCATCCTTTAGATCAGTGGTTCCCAAACTTTTTGTAGTCCCGTACCCCTTAAAACATTCAACCTCCAGCTGCGTACCCCCTCTAACACCAGGGTCAGAGCACTCTCAAATGTTGTTTTTTGCCATCATTGTAAGCCTGCCACACACACACTACATGATACATTTATTAAACATAAGAATGAGTTTGAGTTTTTGTCTCAACCCGGCTCGTGGGAAGTGACAAAGAGCTTTTATAGGACCAGGGCACAAATAATATTATAATAATAATCAATCATTTTGCTCTTTATTTAGCCATCTTACATATAAAACCTTATTTGTTCATCAGAAATTGTGAATAACTCACCACAGGTTAATGAGAAGGGTGTGCTTGAAAGGATGCACATAACTCTGCAATGTTGGGTTGTATTGGAGAGAGCCTCAGTCTTAAATAATTTTCCACACACAGTCTGTGCCTGTATTTAGTTTTCATGCTAGTGAGGGCCAAGAATCCACTCTCACATAGGTACGTGGTTGCAAAGGGCATCAGTGTCTTAGCAGCGTGATTTGCCAAGGCAAGAAACTCTGAGCGCAGCCCAATCCGGAAATCTGGCAGTGGCTTCTGATTAAATGAAATTTTCACAGAACCGCTTTTTGCAATTTCGATGAGGCTCTCTTGTTCAGATATCGTTAAATGGACTGGAGGCAGGGCATGAAAGGGATAACGAATCCAGTTGTTTGTGTAGTCCGTTACGGGAAAGTACCTGCGAAATTGCTCACCCAGCTCACTCAGGTGCTTCGCTATATCACATTTGACATTGTCCGTAAGCTTGAGTTCATTTGTACACAAAACATACAATGATGGAAAGACCCGTGTGTTGTCCTTGTTAATGCAGACAGAAAATAGCTCCAACTTCTTAATCATAGCCTCAATTTTGTCCCGCACATTGAATATAGTTGTGGAGAGTCCGTGTAATCCAAGATTCAGATCATTCAGGCGAGAAAGAACATCACCCAGATAGGCGAGTCGTGTGAGAAACTCTTCATCATGCAAGCGGTCAGACAAGTGAAAATCATGGTCAGTAAAGAAAACTTTAAGCTTGTCTCTCAATTTTAAAAAACATGTCAATACTTTGCCCTTTGATAACCAGTGCACTTCTGTATGTTGTAAATGCGTTACGTGGTCGCTGCCCATATCATTGCATAATGCTGAAAATACACGAGAGTTCAGGGGCCTCGCTTTAACAAAGTTAACCAATTTCACTGTAGTGTCCAAAACGTCTTTCAAGCTGTCAGGCATTCCCTTGGCAGCAAGAGCCTCTCGGTGGATGCTGCAGTGTACCCAAGTGGCGTTGGGAACAACTGCTTGCACGTGCGTTACCACTCCACTATGTCTCCCTGTCATGGCTTTTGCACCATCAGTACAGATACCAACACATCTTGACCACCAAAGTCCATTTGATGTCACAAAGATGTCCAGTACTTTAAACATATCCTCTCATATTGTCCTGGTTTCCAGTGGTTTGAGGAAGAGGATGTCTTCCTTAATTAAACCCCATAAACCTTAACGGACATATACCAGGAGCTGTGCCAGGCCCGCGACATCTGTTGATTCATCCAGCTGTAACGCATATAATTCACTGGCTTGCATGCGAAGCAGAAATTGTTTAAAAACAACTCCTGCCATGTCACTGATGCATCGTGAAACAGTGTTGTTTGATGAAGGCATTGTCTGTATTGTTATTTTGGGCCTTTTCCCCCAGCATTGTCCCAGACATATCCGCGGCAGCAGGAAGAATGAAGTCCTCCACAATAGTATGAGGCTGGCCTGTCCTAGCCACTCGGTAGCTCACCATGTAAGACGCTTCTAGCCCCTTGTTATTAATGGTATCTGTTGCTTTTATACATGTCCTACTACTCGAAAGTCGTCTTTATTCTCGCTCAAAAAAGTCCTGTGGTTTATTTTTCAAATGGTTATGTTTAGTTTCTAAATGTCTTTACAAGAGTGAAGGTTTCCCACGAGAGAGTAATGGTTAATGTGATTGGATGTTTATTGGATGTTTATTTTTTGACTAGGCTACCTATATTTGACATTGTGTTGTTATTAAGCTGAACACTAGATGGTTTAATTTTATTTTTGGCTGTGAAGCGAGGCTACTCAACATTTGGAAAAGCACACCTGTCTATATAAAGTCCCACAGTTGACAGTGCATGTCAGAGCTAAAACTAAGACATGAGCTTAAAGGAATTGTCTGTAGAGCTCCGAGACAAGGTTGTGTCGAGGCACAGATCTGGGGAAGGGTACCAAAAAATGTATGGAGCATTGAAGGTCCCCAAGAAAACAGTGGCTTCCATCATTCTTAATCATTCTTAAATTGAAGAAGTTTGGAACCACCAAGACTCTTCCTAGAGCTGGCCGCCCAGCCAAACGAGCAATCGGGGGAGAAGGGCCTTGGTCAGGGAGGTGACCAAGAACCCAATGGTTATTCTGACAGAGCTCTAGATTTCCTTTGTAGAGATGGGGGAACCTTCCAGAAGGACAACCATCTCTGCAGCACTCCACCAATCAGACCTTTATGATAGTGTGGCCAGACGGAAGCCAATCCTCAGTAAAAGGCACAAGAGTTTGCCAAAAGG
>NC_092097.1:41234096-41244096 GCF_045679555.1 Salvelinus alpinus
GTTTCCTCTAGATGTGATACTTGGCATTCAGGCCAAAGAGTTTCTCATGGTCTGAGAGTCCTTTATGTCCTTTTGGCAAACTCTTGTGCCTTTTACTGAGGATTGGCTTCCGTCTGGCCACACTATCATAAAGGTCTGATTGGTGGAGTGCTGCAGAGATGGTTGTCCTTCTGGAAGGTTCCCCCATCTCTACAAAGGAAATCTAGAGCTCTGTCAGAATAACCATTGGGTTCTTGGTCACCTCCCTGACCAAGGCCCTTCTCCCCCGATTGCTCGTTTGGCTGGGCGGCCAGCTCTAGGAAGAGTCTTGGTGGTTCCAAACTTCTTCAATTTAAGAATGATTAAGAATGATGGAAGCCACTGTTTTCTTGGGGACCTTCAATGCTCCATACATTTTTTGGTACCCTTCCCCAGATCTGTGCCTCGACACAACCTTGTCTCGGAGCTCTACAGACAATTCCTTTAAGCTCATGTCTTAGTTTTAGCTCTGACATGCACTGTCAACTGTGGGACTTTATATAGACAGGTGTGCTTTTCCAAATGTTGAGTAGCCTCGCTTCACAGCCAAAAATAAAATTAAACCATCTAGTGTTCAGCTTAATAACAACACAATGTCAAATATAGGTAGCCTAGTCAAAAAATAAACATCCAATAAACATCCAATCACATTAACCATTACTCTCTCGTGGGAAACCTTCACTCTTGTAAAGACATTTAGAAACTAAACATAACCATTTGAAAAATAAACCACAGGACTTTTTTGAGCGAGAATAAAGACGACTTTCGAGTAGTAGGACATGTATAAAAGCAACAGATACCATTAATAACAAGGGGCTAGAAGCGTCTTACATGGTGAGCTACCGAGTGGCTAGGACAGGCCAGCCTCATACTATTGTGGAGGACTTCATTCTTCCTGCTGCCGCGGATATGTCTGGGACAATGCTGGGGGAAAAGGCCCAAAATAACAATACAGACAATGCCTTCATCAAACAACACTGTTTCACGATGCATCAGTGACATGGCAGGAGTTGTTTTTAAACAATTTCTGCTTCGCATGCAAGCCAGTGAATTATATGCGTTACAGCTGGATGAATCAACAGATGTCGCGGGCCTGGCACAGCTCCTGGTATATGTCCGTTAAGGTTTATGGGGTTTAATTAAGGAAGACATCCTCTTCCTCAAACCACTGGAAACCAGGACAATATGAGAGGATATGTTTAAAGTACTGGACATCTTTGTGACATCAAATGGACTTTGGTGGTCAAGATGTGTTGGTATCTGTACTGATGGTGCAAAAGCCATGACAGGGAGACATAGTGGAGTGGTAACGCACGTGCAAGCAGTTGTTCCCAACGCCACTTGGGTACACTGCAGCATCCACCGAGAGGCTCTTGCTGCCAAGGGAATGCCTGACAGCTTGAAAGACGTTTTGGACACTACAGTGAAATTGGTTAACTTTGTTAAAGCGAGGCCCCTGAACTCTCGTGTATTTTCAGCATTATGCAATGATATGGGCAGCGACCACGTAACGCATTTACAACATACAGAAGTGCACTGGTTATCAAAGGGCAAAGTATTGACATGTTTTTTAAAATTGAGAGACAAGCTTAAAGTTTTCTTTACTGACCATGATTTTCACTTGTCTGACCGCTTGCATGATGAAGAGTTTCTCACACGACTCGCCTATCTGGGTGATGTTCTTTCTCGCCTGAATGATCTGAATCTTGGATTACACGGACTCTCCACAACTATATTCAATGTGCGGGACAAAATTGAGGCTATGATTAAGAAGTTGGAGCTATTTTCTGTCTGCATTAACAAGGACAACACACGGGTCTTTCCATCATTGTATGTTTTGTGTACAAATGAACTCAAGCTTACGGACAATGTCAAATGTGATATAGCGAAGCACCTGAGTGAGCTGGGTGAGCAATTTCGCAGGTACTTTCCCGTAACGGACTACACAAACAACTGGATTCGTTATCCCTTTCATGCCCTGCCTCCAGTCCATTTAACGATATCTGAACAAGAGAGCCTCATCGAAATTGCAAAAAGCGGTTCTGTGAAAATTTCATTTAATCAGAAGCCACTGCCAGATTTCCGGATTGGGCTGCGCTCAGAGTTTCTTGCCTTGGCAAATCACGCTGCTAAGACACTGATGCCCTTTGCAACCACGTACCTATGTGAGAGTGGATTCTTGGCCCTCACTAGCCTGAAAATTAAATGCAGGCACAGACTGTGTGTGGAAAATTATTTAAGACTGAGGCTCTCTCCAATACAACCCAACATTGCAGAGTTATGTGCATCCTTTCAAGCACACCCTTCTCATTAACCTGTGGTGAGTTATTCACAATTTCTGATGAACAAATAAGGTTTTATATGTAAGATGGCTAAATAAAGAGCAAAATGATTGATTATTATTATAATATTATTTGTGCCCTGGTCCTATAAAAGCTCTTTGTCACTTCCCACGAGCCGGGTTGAGACAAAAACTCAAACTCATTCTTATGTTTAATAAATGTATCATGTAGTGTGTGTGTGGCAGGCTTACAATGATGGCAAAAAACAACATTTGAGAGTGCTCTGACCCTGGTGTTAGAGGGGGTACGCAGCTGGAGGTTGAATGTTTTAAGGGGTACGGGACTACAAAAAGTTTGGGAACCACTGATCTAAAGGATGATCAATGGAAACAGGATGCACCTGAGCTCAATTTCGAGTCTCATAGCAAAGGGTCTGAATGTGGAAAAAGACAAGGGGTCTGAATACTTTCCGAATGCACTGTACATTAAACATTAGAGAATGTATTAAGATAAATAGGAAACTGCGCAAACCTGAAGGGAGTTCCCTTGACTTCAGTGTAGTAGTAGTCATTGTGCATCTTCAGGACACGTTTCTGATAGCACAGACGAAAGCACGAAGCATGAGGACTCATCCATTGATTTCATTACAGTCCACAGTCTTTGATATACAGTAACTGTAAGTCATCCTCCTCCTCCCGTCTCACCCCTTTGTCCACTGTCTTCTTCACTTCCATGGAGAAAGTCCCAGTCTTCCTGTTGACCATGGCATTACGCAGCTGAAACAGAAAAACAAGCTGTAAGGAGTCTGTGCAGTGCTGGTGTCATCATTATTAGACACCAGGAGGTGTTATATTTGTTCAGTTCGATCAGTCCAGCATTCAATCAGAGGCGCGTTACAGAGTAACACACTGGACAGCCGATAATGCTCCTTTTAAAGGTAATTTACGCTTGAGCAGACATCTGCAGCATTTACCATGAATGTGATCTCCACGAATGTCTGGGATATTGCCTTTAAAAGTTACCTTGTTGAATGTCCAGTGTGCTACTATATAACACGCCTTAGATTGAATTCTGTCAATAGTATTATTATTTAAAATTAAACCAGGCTGTCTGTATTAGGAATCAGATGTGTGTATAGTGTTTGTTATGTCAGGGTTTAGACGTACAAAGTCATCCTTGTCCTCCCACTCCACCTCAGACAGGTCCACACTGCTATAGTTGGGTTTCCTCCTCTTCTGGCCCTTCTGGTACTGAGGCACAGAGGAACACATATTTGATGGAAACAGTTTCAGATTTTGGTTGCACTGTGGATGTTCTGTGTAAACAGCACATTTCAGGCCTCCCGAGTGGTGCGGTGATCTAAGGCACTGCATCACAGTTGCTAGTTGTCCCACTAGAGATCCTGATTCGAGTCCAGGCTCTGTCGTAGCAGGCTGCGACCGGAAGACCGAAGGGTCGGCGCACAATTGTCCCAACCTCGTCCGGGTTAGGGGAGGGTTTGGCCGACAGGGATGTTATTGTCCCATCGCGCTCTAACGACTCCTGTGGCGGGCCGGGCACATGCACGCTGACACGGTCGCCAGGTGTACGATGTTTCCTCCGACACAATGGTGTGGCTGGCTTCCGGGTTAAGCGGGCATTGTGTCAAGAAGCAGTGCGGCTTGGTTGAGTCGCGTTTCGGAGAACGCATGGCTCTCGATCCTCGCCTCTCCCGAGTCCGTACGGGAGTTGCAGTGATGAGACAAGACTGTAACTACCAATTGGATACCATGAAATTGGGGAGAAAAAGGGGTAAAAGTTGTAAAAAATCGAATAAAAATGAACCACATTTCAGAGTGAACCTTTTATAAGGCTTCACTAACACTGTCTTGCTCAAAACCAGAACACTCCTAGCCTGATCAAGCAGACTGACTCACTGCGCAGAATGTTGACCGCTCAAACAGAATGTTGACCGCTCAAACAGAATGTTGAGCTATAGTGCCATCAGGCTGGTTCCACCAGGTTAGAACTCCCCAGTTCAATAACGCCTAATTGATCAGTTCAATCAACAACCAATAACATAAAAACATCCAGTCCAATAGAGTCTGGTTCAAGCTCAGAATACACTCCCACAGTCACATCACAGTCTAAGACACAAAGAAACCCACACAGGGACGCTAATATTACACAGACACTGTTACACACAGATCCACTAGAACATGTTTCCAGTGGGAACCCAAGCAGGATCCCAGAGAGTAAGTGTCTATGGTCTAGTCTACAGTTACAGGTGAGTGTCTATGGTGCAGTCTATGTATAGGACAGTTACAGGACAGGAGGGTTACCTCAGGGTTACTGTTAGCTCAGTTAGCCAGGGCCAACCAGACCTACAGTAGTATCAATGGTCTGTATCCCTCCCTGCATACATATATCAAAGGAAAAGGTGAGGATTATAGATTGCTACCGAGCAAGTTGGGAGGCTCACTCACTCAAACTTGTTCTGTTTTTCAAAACACGGATATTCATTGGCGGCATTATATGTATTAACTATTCAATGAACCGCTCTCCTGCTTACTATATAGTCCAAGGTGTAGGTGCAGGTTAGGGTTAATGCAATGTTGTGGCAAGGTTACAGTTAAGGTTAGTGGACAAGTGTGTTTAGGAGACAGTGTATTACCAGTGGCCTCAGGTCTGGATGGGTCAGGATGTAGCCGTTGTTAGTGATGGCAAACGCGTAACCGTGGATACCCAGCTGAAGGCACACAAATAATATAGAGATAATTGATTACATGAAGTAGAGTGTAGGAGAACAGTAAATGACAATGCGTCATAACTTTGGGTTATTAGACACTGTACCAGGTGTTTAGGGATGATCTTCATGAGTTCCTGTAGAGGAATGTCTGTGCCCACTACCCCTAGGAGAATACCCTGGTTCTTCTGTAAGGAGAGGAGAAACAGACAAGACTCAATGACAGAGAGAGAGAAAAATACAGACTGACAGACAGACAAACAGACACAAAGACACACACACTTACCGTTTCGTTCTTGGTGCTGAACACAGGCATGGCCACAGTGGTCATCAGGCTGGGGCCCTTCTTGTTTCTGGACTAAGACAGAACACAATGTCAGAGACCGTGTCTACTGAGATTCCTTATGTTTTAACTATCATAGGCTGTTGCTACAGTATTCCCTTTCTGACTGATGCTAAATGCTAATCTGAGTCAACAGAGGAATATACGCAACAATGTCCATCCGTGCCAAGTTTTCATCAAAATAGATTTCACCAAACAGACGTTTATACAAAATAAACATGTCTGGCGGGCGGCAGGTAGCCTAGTGGTTAGAGCGTTGGACTGGTAACCGAAAGGTTGCAAGATCAAATCCCCGAGGTAAAAAATCTGGCGTTCTGCCCCTGAACAAGGCAGTTAACCCACTGTTCCTAGGCCGTCATTGAAAATAAGAATTTGTTCTTAACTGACTTGCCTAGTTAAATAAAGGTACATTTTTTAAAAAGAAGACAGTCTCAGAGCTCCCAACTCTCATGCATTGGCTGTGAGACACACATATTTGCCACACCTCTTATATCTCACGCAGTGAAAAGTACTGTATTTATTTTTCTAATTAGTCCATTGTATAGTCAGTTAACTTTTAACTTTTCAACTGTACTCCAAATATTTTTGAAGTCGTAGCATTTGCGCCTGCAACTTAACATCACGAGCAGAACCTCTATCATTGTCCTGTTTTACCACAACACTGTGAACCGCGGGATATTGAAGCATATGATTGGTCTATTTATGTAAGGGATCAAGGGAATATGATGCGCGTTTTAAAGAAACGCCCCTCAAGATTAGGAGAGTGGAGCTGAATGGAGAGAGAGAGAGAACGTTCTCAGCAGAGTTTATCAAACTGTAAAAAGAGCAGCATGGTAGCTGTTTTATATACACTGTTGTCAACAAAATTACAGTATGTTTTAGCAGGGAAGTTTAGTAGGGTGACCTGATTTGTAACTATGAAAATCATTTTGTCAAACATATTGTGAACCCAAAAGTGTACGTTTGATTCTAGAGGAGGAACAATACATATTACAATCATTTGGTTATGGTGTAGGGGCAGATTCATGTAATTTTGTCTTCAGGAGATTTTATTATATATTTACTTTATTTAGTCTGATCAGTGGAACAATTCTTATTCTTAACAATGGGCTAATTAGTGTGCTTGTCAGTAGAAGCACTACTGTTATTCCCAACACTTAATTTATTATTCTACTTCTTCTACATTTTTCCAGTGTAATCTGATAAGCCTACTTCTGTTTTTGAAAATGGATAATATGGGGCTATGTATTTTTGCAGCCATTCATGGACAGTTTTGAATAAGTCATACAAATAAGCATTGGATATTGAATGCTCCAGGCCTCAAATATAATTTTGGACATTTTACTATTGTGCACATGCAAGGCAGAGATGGTAGGGGGACTCACAACTCATAAACACATCACATAATGTCTATGGAGAGTAAGATGATGACAAGGATCTTCAACTAGTAGACATAAACCACCTGAATATTGATATTCATTAGATTTTTCTTGAAGGTTGGATGATTTTGAGAAATTAATTGTTATAACAAATACATTATAACAATAACACCCAGTACTTGGGAAAGTTTCTTCCATTCCTATTTTAAAAAGTTCACCCAACTTACAAAATCTTTGTGTGCTTACCTTGAAAACAATCTATGGACAAGGAGACTGCAATCTATGATTTGCTTACCCACTGCCATCAACCATTAATATAAACATTTCCTGTACAGAGCCTTGGTTTAATGGTAAAACTCCCTGCACATGTTGCATATAACTTTCAACCTGAGAACAGGGATCAATCCCTACTTCCTACCTTCCCACTATTTCTAGCATTTGTGTCTCCCCATTACTGTCTGAATGAAGTGTCTAACCACCTAAAAAGTAACAAAGTCCTCATATTTTGAGTGTTCATTTAATGTTCAAAGTATCCTGAATACACCTGACCTGTGGTGTATTTGTTTTTAATGTTCCACCTTGGTCATAGCCCTAACTAAATCCATGTCGAAATACATAAAATTGCAGGAAATTAGCTTTAAAACAGTACCATTTTACAACCTCCCCATCTAGGGGTTGTGCCAGGGAGCAATGAAATTATCATATTACATCTCACTCCAAGTTGTCTTCAAAAGTTGGAAGCACTACAGTCTGGACTATAACACTATGGTTAATGTTGCTCGTAGTTTGTGGCTTTACAGTACATTTATAGTGAAGCTCCGGTTTAGAGCAATCCTCAGTGTTTCTTGTTTGGCTGAGAGCGGGGCTATGCTCAGCAAAATGAGAAGTGACTTGACTAAACACATGAGCTGTCATGTTGGCATGAAGGATTGGGAGACAGACGCAGGAATGCATAATCGTTTTTTAAATTAAGCCCAAATGACGGCGTGCCTTGTAAAGGCACGGGGACGAAGACCAAACAAACCCGTAACAAAACCCAGGGTAGAATCCCAAACAAAAGAGTGAGGAGTACCTCAAATAAATAACACACACGCACAATGATTAACCCACGGGACGAGACCCGTAATCATCTGCCCAATCCACAATGGCACAAAAGCCAAAACACACAGCACAGGTACTCACACGCACCAACAGACATTGTAACAATAATCGACAGCCCAATGGAAACCAAAGGGCACATATATACAAATACAGTCAGTGGGAATAGGGGACATGTGTGCGTAATTAAAGTTCCGGAGGCATCCGTGACATGAGCTCACTGAAACTAGGTCTGCTATTCCCTCACCTCACAGGCTCATGGACACAGCTGTGACTGTGTGTACTGGGTGTGATTGTGTGGCTATTTGTGTGAGTGTGAGTGTGTGTGTACTGTGTATATGTATGTGGCTGTTTGTGTGCAGGATAGAATGTGCATTGCAAAAAAGAGTGTGTCCATGTACAGTACAGAACATGTGTCGGTGAGAGGTAGTGAACTGTGTAGGGTACTAAGGTACTGGATTACTAAGGTACTAGGGTACTAGGGTACTAGGGTACAAAGGTGCTAGGGTATTAGGGTAATAAGGTACTAGGGTACTAAGGTAGTCTCTGTATGGTACTAGGGTACTAGGGTATAAAGGTACCAAGGTGCTAGGGTACTAAGATAGTACCCCAGTACCATGCAGAGGCTATCTTAGTACCCTAGCACCTTGGTACCTTTGTACCCTAGTACTTTATTTTTATTTATTTTATTTAACCTTTATTTAACCAGGAAGGGCTCATTGAGATTTAAAATCTCTTTTTCAAGAGCGTCCTGGCCAAGATAGGCAGCACCAAGTCATTACAAAAATTACAGACAAACAACATGAAAAACTACAAGTAATCTAGTAAAAACCATAGAATTCACAAGAGTATAACAAAATCATAAAATAGCAAATTAAAAACATTGACAGGTCAGGGAATCAGTCTCAAGATCATTCATCAGTGATTTAAAAATACCAATCGGGACAAGTTCTTCCAGTTTAAAAGTATTTTGTAAGGCGTTCCAAGACGATGGCGCAGAGTACATAAAAGCCCTTTTACCCAATTCAGTTCGGACATTTGGAACAGTTGGCAGGATAAAGTCCAGCGAACGAAGAGAGTACCCACCACATTTCTGAAAAATAAAAATGCCCAAATAAAAAGGTAGTAAACCCAAAATGGCTTTATAAATAAAAGTATACCAGTAACTGAGCCTACGAGTGACTAGAGAAGGCCAGCCAACCCTGGTATACAAAGTGCAGTGGTGCGTAAGGGTTTTGCAGTTTAAAATAAATCTCAAAGTGCCATGGTAAAGGGTGTCAATTGATCTCAAACACTGAGCGGAAGCATTCATATATAAAATATCCCCATAGTCTAGTAAAGGCATAAATGTAGCTGATAATAGCCTCCTTCTGGCTTCAAAAGAAAAAGAGGGCCTTATTCCTAAAATAAAATCCCTTAAAACTTTAGTACCCCAGTACCATGCAGAGGCTAAAGTACTAGGGTACTAGTGTACTAAGGTAGTCTCTGTATGGTACTAGGGGACTAGGGTACTAAGGTACTAAGGTGGGAGAATGTTTCTTTGCTAACTCAACAAAATGATTAATGTAGGGTTTCACCATCGACCACCCTCTCCCTCCCAGAGCAGCAGCCCACACTGGGAATAGAAGGGTTCAGTACAGACACACAGAGAATAGAAGGGTTCAGTACAGACACACTGGGAATAGAAGGGTTTAGTATAGACACACAGGGAATAGAAGGGTTCAGTACAGACATACAGGGAAAATAAGGGTTTAGTATAGACACACTGGGAATAGAAGGGTTTAGTACAGACACACAGGGAATAGTAAGGTTCAGTACAGACACACAGGGAATAGAAGGGTTCAGTACAGACACACTGGGAATAGAAGGGTTTAGTATAGACACACAGGGAATAGAAGGGTTCAGTACAGACATACAGGGAATAGAAGGGTTTAGTATAGACACACAAGGAATAGAAGGGTTCAGTACAGACATACAGGGATTAGAAGGGTTTAGTATAGACACACTGGGAATAGAAGGGTTTAGTATAGACACACTGGGAATAGAAGGGTTCAGTACAGACATAGAGGGAATAGAAGGGTTTAGTATAGACACACTGGGAATAGAAGGGTTTAGTACAGACACACAGGGAATAGTAGGGTTCAGTACAGACACA